>NC_067122.1:1110856-1178754 GCF_021347895.1 Acanthochromis polyacanthus
CCGCATGTCGGGCTTTGACCCAGCTTGGTTGTCAGAGGGGAAATATTCCCCCTGACTGTACAAAACTGATATTGGTAAGTAATTAATGCTTAGAGCACACTATGCGATATCAGGCCAATTTTAGTTTAGTGTTGAGTGAGACAAGAGCAGACAAGCTCCGACAAAAAACCTAACCAAAATCGGCCTGATATCGTGTTGTTAGCTCGAGGCATAAGCAAGTAATTAATAAAAATACATACATTACATAAATGTAGGTCGGTAGATAGATAGATAGATAGATAGATAGATAGATAGATAGATAGATAGATAGATAGATAGATAGATAGATAGATAGATAGATAGATAGACAGATAGATAGATAGATACATTCATAGAATTATATTTAAGATAAGGTAAATCAATTAATTATTAAGTAAATGGATAGAATACAGTGCATAGATAATGAATAGGAGATTGTTTCAATTTTCATTTTTGGGTTTTGGTAGGAATGTTCTGTCGAATATGTCGACAGCACAAAACGGCAGTTGTGAGAGGAAACCAGACCTCCCTGCCAGTTTTACAGAAAGGATAAACTTGATAAACACATGGCACAAACTAGCCTGTCAGCGCCACTCAAGTCTGACAGCAGATAAAATTGTTTATTTTATTATTTGATCAATATTGTAATTAAAACATATTAAGACTCAAATTCCTTATTTCGAGTTTTTGTACGACGGCGACAATGACCGACGCGAAAACAAACCCTTTCTCCAGGTGTCGGTAGGTCTACTTTAGAATTTTCTCCAGTTATCGGTAGGTCTGCTCTAGAACTTTTTTTAAAAAAATTTATTTATTTATTTCATTCATTAAAAAAAATACAACACTGCATATGTTAAATGAATGAAAAGGAGCAGAAAGAAGCTATAGCTTATAATTTCTGCCCCTTATCAATACACACGTGGACAAAATTGTTGGTACCCCTCAGTTAAAGAAGGAAAAACCCACAATTCTCACTGAAATCACTTGAAACTCACAAAAGTAACAATAAATAAAAATTTATTGAAGATTAAATAATCAAAAACAGCCATTACTTTTGAATTGTTGATTAACATAATTATTTAAAAAAACAAACTAATGAAACAGGCCTGGACAAAAATGATGGTACCTCTATAAAAGATTGAAAACTATTTGACCAGAGTGACATGATTAACTCAGGTGTGTCATTTAATTGACATCACAGGTGTTTCCAAACTCATAATCAGTCAGTCTGCCTATTTAAAGGGAGACAAGTAGTCACCCTGCTGTTTGGTGAAAAGGTGTGTACCACACTGAACATGGACAACAGAAAGCGAAGGAGAGAATTGTCCCAGGACATCCGAAAAAAAATGATAGACAAACATCTTAAAGGTAAAGGCTATAAGACCATCTCTAAACAGCTTGAAGTTCCTGTGACAACAGTGGCTCATATTATTCAGAAGTTCAAGACCCACGGGACAGTAGCCAACCTCCCTGGACGTGGCCGCAAGAGGAAAATTGATGACAAATTGAAGAGACGGATCGTTGGAATTGTATCCAAAGAGCCCAGAGCAACCTCCAAAGAAATTAAAGGTGAACTCCAAGGCCAAGGTACATCAGTGTCAGATCGCACCATTCGTCGTTGTTTGAGCCAAAGTGGACTTCATGGGAGACGACCAAGGAGGACACCACTGCTGAAAAAACTCATAAAAAAGCCAGACTGGAATTTGCAAAAATGCATGTTGACAAGCCACAAAGCTTCTGGGAGAATGTCCTTTGGACAGATGAGACCAAACTGGAGCTTTTTGGTAAGGCACATCAACTCTATGTTCATAGACTCAAAAACCAAGCATACGAAGAAAAGAACACTGTCCCTACGGTGAAACATGGAGGAGGCTCAGTAATGTTTTGGGGCTGCTTTGCTGCATCTGGCACAGGGTGTCTTGAAAGTGTGCAAGGTACGATGAAATCTGAAGACTATCAAGGCATTCTGGAGAGAAATGTGCTGCCTCGTGTCAGAAAGCTTGGTCTCAGTCGCAGGTCATGGGTCTTCCAACAGGACAACGATCCAAAACACACAGCCGAAAACACCCAAGAATGGCTGAGAGAAAAGCGTTGGACTATTCTAAAGTGGCCTTCTATGAGCCCAGATCTGAATCCCATTGAACATATGTGGAAGGAGCTGAAACATGCCATTTGGAGAAGACACCCATCAAACCTGAGACAACTGGAGCTGTTTGCTCATGAGGAGTGGGCCAAAATACCTGTTGACAGCTGCAGAACGCTCACTGACAAATACAGAAATCGTTTAATTGCAGTGATTGCCTCAAAAGGTTGTGCAACAAAATATTAAGTTATGGGTACCATCATTTTTGTCCAGGCCTGTTTCATTAGTTTGTTTTTTTAAATAATTATGTTAATCAACAATTCAAAAGTAATGGCTGTTTTTGATTATTTAATTTTCAATACATTTTTATTTATTGTTACTTTTGTGAGTTTCAAGTGATTTCAGTGAGAATTGTGGGTTTTTCCTTCTTTAACTGAGGGGTACCAACAATTTTGTCCACGTGTGTAATAATTTTAACACATTTCAGTAGTATTTGGCTGTCACACACAGCCTTTTATCCAACATTTAACATGATCTAAAGATAAAAAAAAAAACAATTTCCGGTTATTCACAAGTATCATATCTCTTCAATAGCAACTCTTTCCAGTAGTCGGTAGGTCTACTCTAGAACTTTCTCCAGTAGTCGGTAGGTCTACTCTCGAACTTTCTCCAGTAGTCGGTAGGTCTACTCTAGAACTTTCTCCAGTTGTCGGTAGGTCTACTCTAGAACTTTCTCCAGTAGTCGGTAGGTCTACTCTAGAACTTTCTCCAGTTGTCAGTTTGTATTGTCCCATATCATTTAATTTTGAAAAACTTGGGACAACTTTTTAGTTGTTTCAGACAAATTCTAAGCTATTGTGGACCATTTGTCATTTTGTGTTGGATTTTTGGCATTTTTTGAGAGATTTTTGTTGCTTTAAGTCTCATTTTGTGTCTTTTTTTGTCTCATTTGTGTTCTTTGTCTTTTTTTGTGTAATTTCTGCTGTACTGTGTCTCCTTTCTGCCTCTTTTCTGTTGTTTTGAGACCCACCTCTATGGACTTGAAGGGAAATATTCCCAGTCTGAAGGCAGAACTCTGATCATTGATGAAGCTAGTGGAGATTAAGAACCAGATGTTCTGTGGAGGTTCAGGTAGAACTTTAGATTTTTATACTGAATAATTCTGCTGCAGATCAATGGCTTCTGATTTGACCAATATTCCAACTTGTTTTTCTTATTTTATTTCCTCTTTTGACTCAGGTTTGTCTTCCAGTTACTGTGTTTTATTTCACTAATGTGACTTATTTAAACTAACATTCAGACATGAGATGGATGAGTTAAAGACTTTTTTTGAGGGGTGAAACTCACCGCGTCCTTCTCCGGGTTGCACACTTTGACCCACATGATGTGGTCGAGCAGCCAGTCGATGGGCTTGTCTTTGTAGAACATCAGCATGAACTCCACGATGAGCGACAGGTCCACAGACTTGAACATCTTCCCTGTAGCCACAGACGGAGAGAGGGTTCAGGTCATTCAGCCGAGAACTCTTTAGCAACAGACACGTTAATTAGTGAAAGGCTGCTGGTTCAAATCCCCGAGCAGCTGTGACCAATCAGAGACAGCCTGGAATCTGGGTCGGACACTGGAGGACATTTAAGGGTTTAAAAATGAGATATCTGTGAATGTCTGGGCCTCAGCGCTGTCCTGAATGACTATGCCTGTCCAAGTGACAGAAAACAACTCAAAACAATTCAAAAAGGACTCTTAAATGACCAAATAACTTCCAAAATTACTCAAATTGCATCTTAAATGATTCAAAATGTGTACTGAATGACTCAAAACCTCCCCAAAATGACAGAAAATCTGTTTAATCGACAAAGAAATGACTCAAAACAACTGAAATATGGTCTAAAATGGCTCTAAATTTCTCTGAAGGGGCAAAATAATTTCCAAAATTACTAAAAATTTGTCTAAAAGACAAAAAACTGACTAAACTACTAAAAAATGAACTAAAATCACTCAAATTCTTCCAAAAAGACAAAGTAACGTCTAGAATTACTCAACATGTGTCTTGAATGACTCGAATCGTGTCCAAAATGACAACAAATTACAGAAAAATGATTTAAAACTACAAAAAAAACTGAAATGACTAAATTCTTCTTAAATGACAAAATAACGTCTGAAATTACCCAAAATGTGTAAACAATTATTCAACATTTGTCTTGGATGTCTCAAAATCTGTCCAAAATGACAACAAATATTTACAAAAATAACTTAAAATTCACCTTAAAGGACAAAATAATGTCTGGTATTACTAAAAAAGTGTTCTAAATGACTCAAAACGTGTTGAATGTCTGCAATTACTTAATATTCATCTATTTATCTTATCTAAATGACCAAAAAGAGAATCAAAACAACTCAAAAATTTACTAAAATGACTCTAAATTCCTTCTAAATGAAACAATAATGTAAGAAAATATTCTAATATTTTCCTGAACGACTGAAAATCTGCCTAAAATGACTGAAATGTTTTATTTTCCCAAACATCCTTCAGACTAAAGCTGTTTCTACTGGAGCTGCAGGTGTTTGTTGCTGCACTGCATGCTGGGAGTCGTAGTTCTTATATTTGCTGCAGCTGATTGGACTGGCCTCATGTTTCCTGACATAGCCGCTCGGTTTGTCTGATTCTCGGGAAGCTTCTCGGTGGATTAGAGGTCAGCGGACTGAAGCAGGAGGAACCAGGAGCTCCTGATGCGTTGGGACGTTCGGGCCTCCGGAGGGCGTCGCAGTAAAACCCTGCAGACTGCGGCTAAACTTAGCAGCAGCCTGCAGCTCCGGCCTCCGTCTGACTTAATGCAGCCAGTCAGCTTCACCCCGTGGATTTATTAAAGCGGCTGGAGGACGAGGAGGAAGAAAGAAGCTCAAACATCCAGGTGTGAAATCAGCATCATCCAGCAGGGAGACGAGGCCAAGCTGCTTCTGGATTCACCTCCATCTCTGCTTCAGATCCCGTTTCTAAGCAGACCAGAGAGACGAGGCGACACAAACAACCACAGAGGAGGAGGAAGTCCTCCAACGGGACTCAGGGTGGTCGAAGATTCCGACAAAAACTTTAATTTCCCTTGGGATTAGTAAAGTATCCGTCTATGTAAACATGACTAAATTATCTAAAATGATTAATAACTGTCCCTAAATGACAATAAATATGTCAATAATGACTCGAAATTAGTGTAAATGACACAAAGACACACAAAACACAGAAAGACACAAGAACTAAGATGATAATTTTTCTGGTTTTAATCTACAGCATGAAGTTCTGATCGATTATCAGAGTCGACGCTCCGATCATCCTGTTCACCGTCTGCTGTCTGACTAACAGAACAAAGAGTGTGTGCCGACGGTGATGCGACACACACTCCTGCATTAACTTCACTGTCAGCCGACCCACAATGCAACAGTTTCATCATCATCAGACACACATCTGAGGCCAAAACACATGAAAACCATCCGTCTGGATTCTCTGATCCTCGCAGGAACAACAGGATTGATCGTCATCCCGCTGTGTGATCAATAATCCACGCTAAAAATGTTTAATTTCTTCAGACAGAGGAGGCTTCGAGCAGCAGTATCACAAACACACTGAAACTACTCACTAATTACACCTCTCTGCTTCATTCAGGAAACTTTAACACTTTTTAGATTTCTCACTTACTGTAGTTTCACTGTAAATGACAACATAGATGCACAAAACAGACAGAGCCACAGAATGCCACAAGGAGACACAAAACGACCACAAAGAGACACAAAACGACCACAAAGAGACACAAAACAATCACAGAGACACAAAACGACCACAAAGAGACACAAAACGACCACAAAGAGACACAAAACGACCACAAAGAGACACAAAACAATCACAGAGACACAAAACAACCACAGAGACACAAAACAATCACAAAGAGACACAAAACGACCACAAAGAGACACAAAACAACCACAGAGACACAAAACAACCACAGAGACACAAAACAATCACAAAGAGACACAAAACGACCACAAAGAGACACAAAACAACCACAGAGACACAAAACAACCACAGAGACACAAAACAATCACAAAGAGACACAAAACGACCACAAAGAGACACAAAACAATCACAGAGACACAAAACAACCACAAAGAGACACAAAACAATCACAGAGACACAAAACAACCACAGAGACACAAAACAATCACAAAGAGACACAAAACGACCACAAAGAGACACAAAACAACCACAGAGACACAAAACAACCACAGAGACACAAAACAATCACAAAGAGACACAAAACGACCACAAAGAGACACAAAACAATCACAGAGACACAAAACAACCACAGAGACACAAAACGACCACAAAGAGACACAAAACAATCACAGAGACACAAAACGACCACAAAGAGACACAAAACGACCACAAAGAGACGCAAAACAACCTCGAAGAGACACAAAACAATCACAGAGACACAAAACAACCACAGAGACACAAAACGACCACAAAGAGACACAAAACGACCACAAAGAGACACAAAACAATCACAGAGACACAAAACAATCACAGAGACACAAAACAACCACAGAGACACAAAACGACCACAAAGAGACACAAAACGACCACAAAGAGACACAAAACAATCACAGAGACACAAAACAACCACAGAGACACAAAACGACCACAAAGAGACACAAAACGACCACAAAGAGACACAAAACAATCACAGAGACACAAAACAACCACAAAGAGACACAAAACGACCACAGAGACACAAAACAACCACAGAGACACAAAACGACCACAAAGAGACACAAAACAACCACAGAGATACAAAACGACCACAAAGAGACACAAAACGACCACAGAGACACAAAACAATCACAGAGACACAAAACGACCACAAAGAGACACAAAACGACCACAAAGAGACACAAAACAGCAACAAAGAGACACAAAACAACCACAGAGACACAAAACGACCACAAAGAGACACAAAACAACCACAGAGATACAAAACGACCACAAAGAGACACAAAACGACCACAAAGAGACACAAAACGACCACAGAGACACAAAACAACCACAGAGATACAAAACAACCACAAAGAGACACAAAACGACCACAGAGACACAAAACAATCACAGAGACACAAAACAACCACAAAGAGACACAAAACAACCACAGAGACACAAAACGACCACAAAGAGACACAAAACAACCACAGAGACACAAAACGACCACAAAGAGACACAAAACGACCACAAAGAGACACAAAACAATCACAGAGACACAAAACAATCACAGAGACACAAAACAACCACAGAGACACAAAACGACCACAAAGAGACACAAAACGACCACAAAGAGACACAAAACAATCACAGAGACACAAAACAACCACAGAGACACAAAATGACCACAAAGAGACACAAAACGACCACAAAGAGACACAAAACGACCACAAAGAGACACAAAACAATCACAGAGACACAAAACAACCACAGAGACACAAAACGACCACAAAGAGACACAAAACGACCACAAAGAGACACAAAACAATCACAGAGACACAAAACAACCACAAAGAGACACAAAACAATCACAGAGACACAAAACAACCACAAAGAGACACAAAACGACCACAGAGACACAAAACAATCACAGAGACACAAAACGACCACAAAGAGACACAAAACAATCACAGAGATACAAAACGACCACAAAGAGACACAAAACAATCACAGAGACACAAAACAACCACAAAGAGACACAAAACAATCACAGAGACACAAAACAACCACAAAGAGACACAAAACATCCAGATCCCTGACCAGGACAGACATAAACGACTACAAAGAGAACTTCGTAGACCCGTAACTCTGAAAACATTCATAGTATGACTTTGAAACTTTTCACGGCTTCAGTAAATATGCTAACGTTTCTGTAAATACAATACCAGCTGGTTCTGATGGGGTCAGCTGCCTCCCTTAATGTTTCCCTCATCAGATCCAGTAAGACCCATTGATTAGCCTCGACAGAATAATTACAGAACTGATCAGACAGAGGCTGATGCTTCAGTTCACCTACAGGTTTAATTCTGATGCAGCTGGACGATGGGAAATCCATCGCCTCGCTGGTTCTCCACCTTCACAACAAAACGATGCTCCCCGTTTTACCTCAGCTCGGGGTTTGTAAAGACATCAATTGTCTAAAATATTAATAAATTGCTGTAAATGACCCACAATGTATCCTAAACAACAACAAATTATCAGAGAAGGACTCAAAATGTGTCCTAAATATCTAAACCTGAATCCATCAAAATTGTCCAGAAAGACTCAAAGCTCCAACAAAATTACTCAAAATGGTTCTAAATGACAACAAATGTCTTCAAAATTAAATATAAATGACCCTGAATGACTCACTTCATCAAAAACACCAAAAATGAATCGCTCAGCTCTGGGTTTGTTAGCTAACCACTAACTGGAAGTGATGCTGACTGCTAGCAATACTAACTCCTAGCGACGCTGACTGCTAGCAATACTAACTCCTAGCGATACTAACCGCTAACTCCTCGCGATGCTGACTGCTAGCAATACTAACTCCTAGCGATACTAACCGCTAACTCCTAGCGATGCTGACTGCTAGCAATACTAACTCCTTGCGATACTGACTGCTAGCAATACTAACTCCTAGCGATACTAACCGCTAACTCCTAGCGATGCTGACTGCTAGCAATACTAACTCCTAGCGATACTAACCGCTAACTCCTAGCGATGCTGACTGCTAGCAATACTAACTCCTAGCGATACTAACCGCTAACTCCTAGCGATGCTGACTGCTAGCAATACTAACTCGTAGCGATGCTAACCACAGACATATACATATATACATCTATATATGTATATGTCTGTGATGCTAACTGCTACCTGCTAGTGATGCTAATCACTAGTGATGCTGACTGCTAACTACTGAATGCTAGCTGCTGTTAACTCACCGATGAAGCCGAGCTGGGAGAACTCCAGGATCATCCACTCCTCAGACGGCTGCTGCAGGGCAAAGTTCTTCATGGTGGTGAAGTAGTTGGGCCGGGCCACAATGTCGTCTTCCAGCTGGAAGAAATAACATCACACAAGTCTCTAGCGTTCTAGTCCAAGTCCTCAACAGGTCATTCATGGTTTTCTAGTTAAAGTTTCAGGTCAGAACATAGAGGAAGCTCGTTTTTCTTCACTCTGTTTCATTTTTCACTGCAAAAGCAAATGGGTGTTAGTAAAATAAAAAATAAATCAACAGAACAGCTGGCATCATGATTGATGTGTTGCTCTAAAAACATTACGACCGGCTGTCTAGGGTCACCGAGGAGCGACACAAAAACGGGACAAACTCTGGTTTCCAGGGGGTTGAAAGAGTAAGTTTAAAATCACAAAGTCTGTCTTTAGTTCAGCTGAAAATATGATTTTTTTTCTTTTTTATTGACGAAACTTTTCAGGAAGTAGATGAAGAATAATTAAAGCTCTCATGTAGAAGTCCAACTTATTGTGGAGAGTTTAATCTTAGAGTTTGTAAAGCTGTTGAGTTTTTAGAGTCATGGATAGTTTTGACATTTAATAGAGAGTTTAGTGTCTGATTGCAATCCTGTTCAGTGAATGGATCATTTAAGTTATGAAGTCATGTTTTGTTTTTGCTTCAGCACTTTTTATTGTTTAGTTGCTGATGTGGTCAACTTGAAGCTGTTGAGTGCATTAAAACCCTCTAAGACAAATGTTACAAAGTGGTTGCTGGAGTTATTTCAGTTATGCAGATATTTATGGAAAATACTGAAATGTGTTGTGCTCATCCAGCCACAGAACTTTCATCCATATTTTATATGAAGAACCATTTTCAATACTGCCTGCCCTTGCTCTGTTTTTTTTCTGTTTTTTTAAGCTCAATGTTTTTTTTTTTATTATCCCTTAATGTTATCTCTATAATAAGATTTTAAACAGGCAAAATGCTCTTAAATTACACCAGAATGCAGGAAATAGGATCAATAATTTTCATGATTTTCTGTGGGAGGACCCTCAGACCCGCTGTCAGCATCCAGCACAAACCAGATCTCCCTCTGAGGTCTGATCACTAGTCAGCAGCTCTGACATGAGCAGAGCTTTTCCAACACATCAACATACTTCTGCCTCATCCTGTTGTGTCTCATTTATGTCATTTTAACTTCCAAACCTCCAGTCTGAGCTGTGAGGGGTTTGGTGTGTTGTCTTTGTTTGGCCTCCTTTTGTGTTTCTGTTTCGATGCTTATTGTGCTCATTCGGCATCTTCAGTGTTTGTTTTTACAGTCTTTATGCTCATCCAGCGACTTTTTTGTGTTTGTGTTGGGTCTCTGTGCTCGTTTCGTATCTTTAGGGTTTGTTTTGAAAATCCTCATGTTCATTTAACATCTTTTTGTCTTTTTTGTGTGTCTTTGTGGTGATTTTGCACTTTTTTGTGTGTCTTTGTGGTTTTTTTGCATCTTTTGTGTGTCTTTGTGGTTGTTTTGCACTTTTTTGTGTGTCTTTGTGGTTGTTTTGCATCTTGTTCTGGTTTGTCCTTGCACCATTTAGCATCTGTTAGTGCCGTGTGTGTGTGTTTGTGGTCATGTTGTGTCTCTTTGTGTAATTTCTGCAGTAACTGTGGCCTGCTGGGGGGGTGTTTGTGCGTTCGGGTTAAAATGAGTTTCTGTCCTGGGTGTCGGAGAACGACGAGGAGCTGAGACTCGGTTTCTTCTTTTCCTTTAATCTAAAATGGGGACAAAGACCATGTGATGAAGCCACAGAGTCATCTCCATTAGCGCCGCTGTCAGTCTACCCACAATGCAACAGTTTCATCAGCAGCAGCGGGATTACATCACAGACGCTTCCTGCAACGGCGCCGTGCTTTATTAGACTCAGAGAATTCAGTCTGTGTTCGGGCTTTAAACTCACAACTGCAGCTTCATCAGATGTTTATGAGACACAACATGAACAGAAACACACACCTGTATGTTAGAGGTGGAAACAACAAAAGCTGAGGGAAACCTGGTCCTCCTCCTGAAATATACTATCAGAACGAGACACCAAAGATGCTACACAACCACAAAGAGATGCAAAATGAGATGCACAATATTCAAAAAATGCTCTAAACTGAATACAGAGACACAAACTGACAAAAACATGATCTAAAAAACCAAAATAACAAAAAAAGACCAAAGTATGATGCAAAACAACAACAAAGTGACACAAAATGAGACACCAAGTGACAAAGTTATGCAAAACAGCCCACAAAAGACGCAAAATGATCAAAATGAGACACACAATATTCAAAACATGCAGTAAATGGTCACAAAGAAACACATACTGGCAAAAATGTGAGTGAAATAACCAAAATAATACACAAAATTACAAAAATATGAACCAAAATGACAACAAAGTGACACACAATAAGACACAAAGTGACAAAATGGCGCAGAACAGCCACAGATAAATGCAACACCACCAAAATGTGACATAAACCAACCCAAATATGCTCTAAAATGACAGCAAAGAGACACAAAAGGCCTAAAATTAAGTGTAAAACCAACAGAAAGAGAGATATTTACTAAAATGGGTGCAGCACAGACAAAAATTAAACACAAAGCAGTCATAGATGATGAATGTAGAATGACCACAAAGAGAAACAAAATGTAGAAACTATGATTTAAAATGACTAAAATGAGACAGAATGACATAAATAAGACGTAAAACAACTGCAGAAGTTACCTGGACGTAGTAGGTTCCCTTGGTCTGAGCGTACATCATCAGGAAACAGTAGTCCAGGTTCTGCTTCGTCCTCCACCTGAAGAAGACGAGGAAACACAGCGTCAGACGTTTCCTGCTCATCCTCCCAGTGAAACCAGTAACAGCAGCTCTAAACTCATCCCACCAATCAGCCCAACAATCCCACAGAGCACACCCAGAGGTCACAAAACAACCCAAACATGAAGCGAAAACAACTAAAAACTTCTGTTAAACTACCACAAATACACAAAAACTGACCAAAATAAGATGAAAAAATCACAACATGATCCAAACAACCAACGTTAGACACAAAAAGCACAAACAAACTGAAGCTCAGTGACCAAAATGAAATGTCCATAAACTGATGTGGAGCAAACAAAGCGAGACAAAAATGAACAAAGAGATTCAAAATCACACAAAGCAAGATACAAAATTAAGCCCAATGAGATGCTAAACAACCAGAAACAGATGCACAAATAAACAAACAAGACATAAAAGACTCCAAAGTGACACAAAATGACCAAATTACAATCTAAGATAAAACACAGTAAGAACATGGGATGCAAAATGTCTGCAAAGTGATGAAGAACCAAAACACTGAGACACAGAATGACCAAAAAATGACACAAAAAATGACACAAATACAACATAAAATGACCAAGAAAACAACCAGAAAGTGACGCACAATAACCAAAATGGAACGCAAAATGTCCACAAACTGATGCCGAAAAACCAAACTGACACGAAATTACCGTAAAAAGACGCAAAACAAAACGACCCCAAAGACAGCCCAAGCAACCAAAAATGGATGCAAAACAAACACAATGAGACACAAAATAAGAGGATAAACAGCCAAAAACACAACAACAAACATGGGATACAAAATGTCTACAAATGGATGCAAAACAAACAAAATTACACAAAATTCACACTAGGACACACAAAATGCCTAAAAAAGAGGCTAAACAACCAAAAGTGATGCACAGTAACAAAACTTGGATGCAAAATGTCTGCAAACAAATGAAGAACCAAAAAAATGAGACACAGAATAACCAAAAAGTGACACAAAAACAACCAAAATGGGAAGCAAAATATTCCAAATGGATGAAGAATAAACAAAGTGAGACACAGAATGACCAAAAATAGCACCTAAATTGACTAAAATAAGATGAAAAACAACCAGAAAGTGACACACAATAACAACAATGGGATTCAAAATGTCCACAAACTGATGCTGAACAACCAAACTGACACTTAATGAACTCAGAGATGTGAAGCCAACAGACTTTCAAAGGACCAGAGTTGAGTCCAGGTGGGAGTACTGAGCGCGCTCAGATAGCAGCAGCTTTAAGGCAGCATTCAGACCTGCAGCTGCCTGAAGGATAAAGCTCCATAAATTTCAGTCCCTCCCAGAAACAGCAATCAGGGATCAGTGCGTGAGCAGACAAACAGCAAACACAGCTCCAAGTTTACTCTGTCGGAGGTTTTCTTCTACCCATCGGCCTCCTGCTGCAGCTTCTTCTACTGAAAACTGAAAGCAAACATCACAGCTTCCACCGTCTGTAGAACCACGTTCCCCTCTAAAACCACAGGACAGTCAGCACTAGCTAAAGCACAGGAGTCAGCAGCTGTAGTCGACTGATGGGAAGCTAAGAGGCCATGAAGCTCAGAAAATAGAATCAACACAGCTTTCTACATCAACCGATCGTTCAAGGTGCTGTTTGTATATTTATGACCCACCACTCATGTTTCAGGAAGACCTTTAATAAATCTATAAAAGAACCAGGAAAAAAATCGATGTTTTGTTGTCTTTTTGTCTTGATGTTGTCTTTATAGTCATTTTGTGGTCATTTTATGGTCGATCTGTGAGTCTTTGTGGTCGATCTGTGAGTTTTTGAGGTCGATCTGTGAGTCTTTGTGGTCGATCTGTGAGTCTTTGTGGTCGATCTGTGAGTCTTTGTGGTCGATCTGTGAGTCTTTGTGGTCGATCTGTGAGTCTTTGTGGTCGATCTGTGAGTTTTTGTGGTCGATCTGTGAGTCTTTGTGGTCGATCTGTGAGTTTTTGTGGTCGATCTGTGAGTCTTTGTGGTCGATCTGTGAGTCTTTGTGGTCGATCTGTGAGTCTTTGTGGTCGATCTGTGAGTTTTTGTGGTCGATCTGTGAGTCTTTGTGGTCGATCTGTGAGTCTTTGTGGTCGATCTGTGAGTCTTTGTGGTCGATCTGTGAGTCTTTGTGGTCGATCTGTGAGTCTTTGTGGTCGATCTGTGAGTCTTTGTGGTCGATCTGTGAGTCTTTGTGGTTGATCTGTGAGTTTTTGTGGTCGATCTGTGAGTCTTTGTGGTCGATCTGTGAGTCTTTGTGGTCGATCTGTGAGTTTTTGTGGTCGATCTGTGAGTCTTTGTGGTCGATCTGTGAGTTTTTGTGGTCGATCTGTGAGTCTTTGTGGTCGATCTGTGAGTCTTTGTGGTCGATCTGTGAGTTTTTGTGGTCGATCTGTGAGTCTTTGTGGCCGATCTGTGAGTCTTTGTGGTCGATCTGTGAGTCTTTGTGGTCGATCTGTGAGTCTTTGTGGTCGATCTGTGAGTCTTTGTGGTCGATCTGTGAGTCTTTGTGGTCGATCTGTGAGTCTTTGTGGTCGATCTGTGAGTCTTTGTGGTCGATCTGTGAGTTTTTGTGGCCGATCTGTGAGTCTTTGTGGTCGATCTGTGAGTTTTTGTGGTCGATCTGTGAGTCTTTGTGGTCGATCTGTGAGTCTTTGTGGTCGATCTGTGAGTCTTTGTGGTCGATCTGTGAGTCTTTGTGGTCGATCTGTGAGTTTTTGTGGTCGATCTGTGAGTCTTTGTGGTCGATCTGTGAGTCTTTGTGGTCGATCTGTGAGTCTTTGTGGTCGATCTGTGAGTTTTTGTGGTCGATCTGTGAGTCTTTGTGGCCGATCTGTGAGTCTTTGTGGTCGATCTGTGAGTCTTTGTGGTCGATCTGTGAGTCTTTGTGGTCGATCTGTGAGTCTTTGTGGTCGATCTGTGAGTCTTTGTGGTCGATCTGTGAGTCTTTGTGGTCGATCTGTGAGTCTTTGTGGTCGATCTGTGAGTCTTTGTGGTCGATCTGTGAGTTTTTGTGGCCGATCTGTGAGTCTTTGTGGTCGATCTGTGAGTTTTTGTGGTCGATCTGTGAGTCTTTGTGGTCGATCTGTGAGTCTTTGTGGTCGATCTGTGAGTCTTTGTGGTCGATCTGTGAGTTTTTGTGGTCGATCTGTGAGTTTTTGTGGTCGATCTGTGAGTCTTTGTGGTCGATCTGTGAGTTTTTGTGGTCGATCTGTGAGTTTTTGTGGTCGATCTGTGAGTCTTTGTGGTCGATCTGTGAGTTTTTGTGGTCGATCTGTGAGTCTTTGTGGTCGATCTGTGAGTCTTTGTGGTCGATCTGTGAGTTTTTGTGGTCGATCTGTGAGTCTTTGTGGTCGATCTGTGAGTCTTTGTGGTCGATCTGTGAGTTTTTGTGGTCGATCTGTGAGTCTTTGCAGCTGTTTTGAGTCTGGGGTCATTTTGTACCTATCAATGTTTTCTGTCTCTTTATAGTCATTTTGTGGCTGCTTTGTGTCTCTGAGGTCCTTTTGTGGTTGTTTTGTGTCTCTTTGTGGTCATTATGTGGTCTTTTTATGGTTGTTTTGTTGTTATTTGGAGTCTCTGTGTTTGTTTTATGGTTGTTTTTCAGTCATTTTGCATCTGTCATGTTGTGTGTTTGTAGTTGTTTAGTCTTCGAGGTTGTTTTCTGTCTCTTCATAGTCATTTTGTGGTAGTTTTATGGTTGTTTTTCGATCGTTTTGTGGTTGTTTTGAGTCTCAGCTATGATTCCTGTCTGACTGGTGTGTGTTTGGTTGATGCAACTCTGTGAGAAGTTAAAGCAGCAAATAAAGATAGAAACACGAAATAAAGCCAAGAAATAAAGCCTATAAATGATTATTACTCTGCAGAAACAACAGAAATCTGTTCCAGTAATACGATGTTAGCATCGGTGTCGGCAGTGAACCACTCGTGCATTTGAGGGTTAAAGCAGACAAACAGGGGGTTTATGCAGCATGTGATGAACACATGAGGTCTCACTCCTCCACTATCACCTCCTTCACTTTATTATGCCCTAAATAAACCTCCTCCTCCTCCAGCAGCTCATCTCCTCACGCTGCACTTCACCACGTTTAAAGACTGTTTTTTACTACGGGGAGTCAATCGTCTTTTTATGACGCTGCCGGGGTCTGAGAACAATCCTGGGAGAAGAGGTTTTTATAGGAAAACAGTAAAGTTAACACAGAAGCAGCCTTGTCTCGCGCTCCTTCTCTCGCTCCCGGCGTTCGACGAGTCCATTTAAAAGAGTCAGCTGGTTCTCCACCCGAAACACAACAAGAAGCAGTGTTTTCAGAGCAAACCCAGACCTTCCTCCGGCACCAAAACAGAGGCAGCGTGACCACCAATTATCATGGAGGCCTGTTAAAGTCACGCTCTCTCCACGCTGCCGAGAACTTCATCAGCCAAAGTAGAAAAGACATCATTCACCCCAAAAACCCTCAGATTTAAAGTCGCCAACTGTCACGTCACTGAGGCTGTGGCTAGAACCAAGAGAACAGAAACTACTAAATCTACAGCTTAAGTCAAAATTACATGCTTATAATAAGTCCCAGTGAGCATTTCTACGCTCCATAATGACGTTTATTCTTCACAGTGTACTTATAATAAGAACTTTAACTATCAGTCATATGTTCAGGATTTCTAAAAGGTTTCACTGAATCAAACCTTCTCCTCAAAGCAACAGATAAAATATGAGACTACTGATAAAACTAGACCCAAAAAGACTCAACGGAACAGCCACAAAACTAGAAAATCATACAAAAAACAACACAAAACAACCTGAAATTGAAACAAAACTACAAAAATGTCATTTGTGGTCATTTTGTGGCGTTTTTGTGTCTCTTTGTGGTTGTTTTCAAAAGTGTAATGGTATAACTTAGGTATACCTAAGTTATACCATTATACTTTTTGAAGGTAGTCACCTTTAACAACTAACATTTCAAAAAGAACCAAACATACATAATACTACCATTGGAATGACTACTAATACTTGTATCCCAATTTAAAGTACTGAAAAGCAAAAAACCATTTTGACATCACCCATGGCATTTTGAGTAAGAATATCTCAGTAACTACAAATATAACCCTGCTGCTTTTTTGTACAGTGATAGAAGACAGATGGAACTGTCTTGTAGAAAAATTTGGGTTCTCTGGTACCTGTCCCACACTGAGATTTTTGACACCAAAAATAGCCAATTTAAAATCTCATCCAACTTTGGGAGCTCATATTTTCCAAACTGAGGTACCTAGAAAGCTCCAGTTTGCTAAGTTATCACACAAGTTTGTGTAGAATGGAACCCAGGGGTGTTAGAACACTTCTGTGCAGTATTTCTAGTACTTTTAAGGTCCCAAACCCCACTTGTGAGTAGGTGTCTCTTATTTTTTAGCATTTTTATCAAGCCCCCACGGCCTGCAGAGTGTAGGGAAACACCTGGGGATGTTTGTGGGGCACTAGCTACATGCAGAGGCCTTGTTTACCAACTCACAGCTCTCTGGTATGTCTAGAGGCTGACAAATAACCACTTAAAGATGCAAAAAACACTGGTGAAGCTTTTTATAGCCCAAATTCTGAAAATTTCAGACCCCCACAACTCAGAAACTATTTGAGCTACAGGCCTACATTATGCATAGAAAGTACTTTTGTGACTATCTAATGGCAGACAAATTTAGGACTAATTTGAAAATGGTGCAGCAACCACCATCTGGTGAAACCACACAGAATGACCCCACTGCAGAGACTGAAAATGACCACAAAACAACTATGAAGAGACAGAAAACAACCACAGATACAAAAATGACCACAAAGAGACTCCAAATGACTGTAAAACAACCACAAAATGACCATAAAATGACCAAAGACACTAAAAACAGCCAAAAAACCACCAAAAAACAACCACAGACTCAAAACAAACAAAAAAAACCCACAAAGCAACCACACAATGACCACAGTGAGGCGTTGGTAGTATTTGTGAACATTTGAATTAAAGTCTAGTGCCGTAGACATCAGTGCAGCCACATAAGGACGGAATCAAGTTTCATGTAAAACTGGACATACTTTGAATGAAGTCTGGTACAGATATGGAGTTTCCTTTTCTGAACACACACACAGAATAAAAATAAACAAACAAATAAACACTCGCTGACCTCACTCTCTCCTTTGGGTCTCCAAAAGACTCTCTGAGTTTGGAGAAGTCGGGATAGAAGTGGACGGATGGAGAGACGACCTCCAGCAGGCCGGACTGGATCTCTGCTGGAAAACTGAGACAGACACGGAGTTAGGTAAACAAACAAACAAACAGACAGACAGGCAGACAAACAGGCAAACAGGTAAACAAACAAACAAACACACAGACAAACAGAAAGGCAAATAGATAAACAAACAAACAAACATCTGCCATAGTCAGATCAGCGGTGAGAAGTCGGAGGGAGATAGAGGAAAGCAGAATGAATTCATCTTTCATCAGCTGTTCACACACACACACACACACACACACACTGGTGTCTGTTGCCGTGGTAACAGCATCCCATCATGCAGCTGGACTTACAGGCGCTTCAGGTTGTCTGCTACACTGCTGGCATACTGCTGGTCGGCCTGCAGACACACAAACACACACAGAGAAAACGGTTTCAGGTTTGTATTGCACACACACACACACACACACACACACACACACACACACACACACACACACACACACACACACACACACACACACACACACACGCACACGCGTGTGTGTCTTGCTATCATTGTGGGGACATACCATTGACTGCCATTCATATCTAACCCCTAACCCTAACCTTAAAGAAACGTTTTTGCACTTTTACTTTTTTCAGTAACAACAACATGGCCAAGAAAACACTGACATAGTTTGCAGATTTCTAAGTCATTGTGTCAATTAATAATGCATCATTCTGTGGTCCTGGTTCTGCTCCTAGTTTTGGTTCTGGTTCCGGTCTTGGTAGTACTTTCTGTAATGTAGCATAATGTAGTACTCATTCTAATGTAGTACTCAACAGTACAACATCACTTACCAGGTACTTATAATGTAGTACTCACTCCCTGGTCCTCACAAAGACAGAAGAACAAGAACACACAGCGGTGTAATTTAACCACACCAACACTGGATGATCTATCTTTATGAGGACCACCACCACAGAGTGACTGAACAAACAAGTTTATGTCCTCACAAAACACACACACACACACACACACACATACACACACAGACACACACACACACACACACACACACACACACATCTTCTCTCTTTTTTTGCTTGTTTTGTGTCTGTGATCATTTTGAGCCTGTTTGTGATTGCTTTTGTCTTGTTGCAGCTGTATTGTGTAGCTTTTTTGGTTATTTTTTTGCCTGTTTGTGATTATTTTGTGGGGCTATAGTTGTTTTGTCTCACTTTTAGGTTGCTTTGTGTATTTTTGTGCTAGTTTTGTGACTTTTTGCAGTTGGTTTGTGTTCATTTTGCAATTGTTTAGTGTCTCTGTGGATGTTTGTTGTATTTTTGTGGTTGTTTCACATCCTTTGGTGATTGCTGTAGCTGGTTTGTGTGTCTTGGTTGTTGTTTTGTGTCTCTATGCAGATACTGTGCATCTCTCTGCAGTCATCTGGTGTCTCTTTGTGTCAGTTTCACATATTTGTCGTCTCTTGGGGGTGGTTTTTCAGCGTTGTGTGGTTGTTTTGCGTGTCTCTGGGTTCACTGTGGGAACAGGTGGCAGTCAGGCGTGTTTTCTCTCCTGCTGTACTGAGCTCAGGCCTAAGAATTTGGTGTGTTTGGCTTCTCCTCAGCTTTCATTGTTCATTACCAACTGTGTGTTGAACCCACAGTAAAACACACACACACACACACACACACACACACACACACACACACACACACACACACTGAGTTAATGAGCGTTCACACACATGTGGCAGGCTGAGATCATCTGAATATTTTTACGTCTTTCTCTCTGGTTCCAACTCGAACAACAACTTGAGCAATCGATGACATCACAGCTCAGCCTCCCGCTCCGGCCAATCAGGGCTGGGATTGGCTCCCAGCAGGACCCGACAGTTTGGCTGTGAAGGTCAGCGCTGGGTCACACACGTGTCTGCAGGCCGTCGGCCTCTGCACGGGGCTGTGGTTTGTTTTGGCGTCCTGGCGGTGCCAGCCGGGTGGAGCTTAGCGCGTCCAGGACGCTGGTTTTTAGGTTGTTTTACCGAATGAAGGAAAAACTAAAAGGTTTTAGTTTCTGAAGCAGAAGATGATGTTCCTTAAACTTCCACCTTCTGCAGGCAGAACTGCAAGTCATGTGACCCTGGAGGGATGATGTCATCGCAGGTGGGTTCAGGTACAGTCATATTTAAAATAATTATATTTATATTATATGTTTATAATTATATGTGAATTCATGGCTGCTTCAGGATTTATCTGAAGAAGTTTTATATATTTATAGGCATGTGTATCTTTTTGTGGCTTTTTTGTGTCTCTTTGTGGTTGTTTTGTGTCTCTTTGTGGTTGTTTTGTGTCTCTGTGGCTGTTTTGTGTCTCTTTATAGCTGTTTTGTGTCTCTTTGTAGTTGTTTTGTGTCTCTTTGTGGTTGTTTTGTGTCTCTTTGTGGTTGTTTTGTGTCTCTGTGGCTGTTTTGTGTCTCTTTATAGCTGTTTTGTGTCTCTTTGTAGTTGTTTTGTGTCTCTTTGTAGTTGTTTTGTGTCTCTTTGTGGTTGTTTTGTGTCTCTTTGTGGATGTTTTGTGTCTCTTTGTGGTTGTTTTGTGTCTGTTTGTGGCTGCTTAGTGTCTCTTTGTAGTTGTTTTGTGTCTCTTTGTGGCTGTTTTGTGTCTCTTTGGGGTTTTTTTTGTGTCTCTGTGGTTGTTTTGGGTCTCTTTGTGGCTGTTTTGTGTCTCTTTGTTGCTGTTTTGTGTCTCTTTGTGGTTGTTTTGTGTCTCTTTGTGGATGTTTTGTGTCTCTTTGTGGTTGTTTTGTGTCTGTTTGTGGCTGCTTAGTGTCTCTTTGTAGTTGTTTTGTGTCTCTTTGTGGCTGTTTTGTGTCTCTTTGTTGCTGTTTTGTGTCTCTTTGTGGTTGTTTCGTGTCTTTTTGTGGTTTTTTTGTGTCTCTGTGGTTGTTTTGGGTCTCTTTGTGGCTGTTTTGTGTCTCTTTGTTGCTGTTTTGTGTCTCTTTGTGGTTGTTTTGTGTCTCTTTGTGGTTGTTTTGTGTCTCTGTGGCTGTTTTGTGTCTCTTTATAGCTGTTTTGTGTCTCTTTGTAGTTGTTTTGTGTCTCTTTGTAGTTGTTTTGTGTCTCTTTGTGGTTGTTTTGTGTCTCTTTGTGGATGTTTTGTGTCTCTTTGTGGTTGTTTTGTGTCTGTTTGTGGCTGCTTAGTGTCTCTTTGTAGTTGTTTTGTGTCTCTTTGTGGCTGTTTTGTGTCTCTTTGGGGTTTTTTGTGTCTCTGTGGTTGTTTTGGGTCTCTTTGTGGCTGTTTTGTGTCTCTTTGTTGCTGTTTTGTGTCTCTTTGTGGTTGTTTTGTGTCTCTTTGTGGGTTTTTTTGTGTCTCTGTGGTTGTTTTGGGTCTCTTTGTGGCTGTTTTGTGTCTCTTTGTGGCTGTTTTGTGTCTCTTTGTGGTTGTTTTGTGTCTCTTTGTGGATGTTTTGTGTCTCTTTGTGGTTGTTTTGTGTCTGTTTGTGGCTGCTTAGTGTCTCTTTGTAGTTGTTTTGTGTCTCTTTGTGGCTGTTTTGTGTCTCTTTGTTGCTGTTTTGTGTCTCTTTGTGGTTGTTTTGTGTCTCTTTGTGGTTTTTTTGTGTCTCTGTGGTTGTTTTGGGTCTCTTTGTGGCTGTTTTGTGTCTCTTTGTTGCTGTTTTGTGTCTCTTTGTGGTTGTTTTGTGTCTCTTTGTGGTTTTTTTGTGTCTCTGTGGTTGTTTTGGGTCTCTTTGTGGCTGTTTTGTGTCTCTTTGTGGCTGTTTTGTGTCTCTTTGTTGCTGTTTTGTGTCTATTTGTGGTTGTTTTGAGTCTCTTTGTGGATGTTTTGTGTCTCTTTGCGGTTGTTTTGTGTCTATTTGTGGTTGTTTTGAGTCTCTTTGTGGTTGTTTTGTGTCTCTTTGTGGTTGTTTTGAGTCTCTTTGTGGATGTTTTGTGTCTTTGTAGTTGTTTTGCGTCTCTGTGGTTGTTTTGTGTCTTCACATGTTCATTTTATGTTGTGTTTATTTTTGTTTGCCCCTTTATCTTAATTTCATGTCTTTTTATGCTCATGTTCCACCTTCTCGTGTCTGTTTATGTTTGTTTTCTCCTTCTTTCTTGTTGATTTTTGACTCTTTCTAAGCCTACATAAACTTCTCAGAGCTCAAAATGCACAGCAAAAGCAGGGAAATGAGACGTCTGCAGACACTGGATGAACAACAGGATGTTTTGGAGCTGATAATCACCTCATAAGTTTTACACTTCTTTCTACTCCTTTTCGGACATTGCTGATTTGTTTCTTTCTTTCTTTCTCTTTTTTTCTCTTTTGTTTTAATCAATGTTCGAAATAAACTTTTCATTCATTCATTCATTTATATTGTCATTTGAAACATCCAATTTGGCCACTTTATGAGGATAAAGGTGATAATCTGAACTATAAACAGCAGAGATTCAGTTAAAAGCTGTAACATCTGCTAAATGTCTCTCTTTTCTTGGTTTTCAGACATAATTTGAGCTGATCGGTGTTTAAGAACCAGCTGTGATGCTGCAGATGTTGGTAGAACTGAAGGCTGTGTGGAACATCAGCAGGAGTTCTCTGCATCCGTGTTCCCGCTGCCTCCCAGCGCTACACGCTTCGGTCATGTAATATTCATGCTACACGTCTCTCCACTTCAGGAGCTCCGAGCGCTGTCGTTCGTCCACAGGACCCGTTAATTCCTCAAAGATAAGAAACCGGAAACCCGGAGACAAGTCAGATTTAATTTTGGAAATCAAAAGGGAGAGGAAATTATGTTTGAGTGATAAAAACAAAAACCCGGGAGGATTTTAAATATTATATCAGCCTGGAGGTGGAAAAAAAAAAGATAGGCAGACAAATGGAGAAATGGAATGAAACTGCAGGGAATGGACTGTAAAATCACAGAAACCGACATCAGCATCAGAGAGTCTTTAACAGCAGAGTTCACACGTTTATATGTCAGTTTATATTTATTTCATGTCTGTTAAGGCTTTTTTCTATCTTTAAATGGCCACTTTGTTTTTTTTAAATCTCTGTTTGTTTCTTTTATGTCTGTTTTATGTCTATTTGTGGTTATTTTACATTACTGTATGTCTATTTTTTGGCTCTTTGTTGTTGTTTTATCTCTGTCTATGTTTGTTTTGGAGCAGTTTATATCCATTTTAATGACTATCTATGTTCTGTCGCTATCTGTGTATGTCTGCTTTATTTCTTTTTATTGTTTTAAGTCTGCTTTAATTTATTTTAAGTCTTTTTGTGTTTGTTTTTGGAACTGTTTGTTGTTGTTTCATGCATATTTATGCTCATTTTACATCTGTTTGTTTTGCGTATGTGTTGTTCTGCTCTTTTTATTCTTGTAATCTAGTTTTTAATTTTATTTTTGTTATATTACTATTCCTGTGAACCTTGGTAAATAAAGGGGCTACATTCTGAGATGTTTAAATTAAAATTGAACCACTTTTCTTCCAATTGTCATTAAAAAAGATTAACAAAAATGATCAATAATTATCAATATCAACTGAAGTAATTTTTTTGCCATGATAATATTAGCAGCTATGTCACCCAGCCTTGGTTTTACACCACAGTGGCTGATTGAATTAATTTTCAGGCAGCTGTCAGCATACTTTTAACTACAAACGAGCATATAAAGTAAATATGTTTATATTTGTGTTTGTTTATATATTTCTGTGGCAGATTTTGGCAAAATTGTAGTGAGGCGGTGGTCTATACCAGCGAGGCGGCCCGCCTCGTCGGTCATATAGGAGGGGGAACATATATATATATATGTATATATATATATATATATATGTATATATATATATATATATATATATATATATATATATATATATATATATATACATATATATACAGTATATATATATATATATATATATATATATACAGTATATAGGAAACAGTGAATGTGCTGAGGAGCTACTTTCAGCAGCAGATTAATCCCTTTGTGCTGCTCAGGATGTTGAATGTGTTCTTAGGGATGGAGGATGTTTCCCAGAGCATCAGCGTGACTCACTGATGAGCAGCGTCTTTAAAAAGTGAGGTGTTTTTAAAGATTTACATCTCCAGCATCCGAGAGCTGCCATCTGAGCGGAGAAGTCATAAAGTATTGAGAGGCGAACGAACACGTTGAAGGCTTGAATCTGCACAAAGGTTTGATTAAAGAGTCAGAAAATGTAGAAAATAAGGAGCAAAATAACAAACAGATGAGACGCTGCAGCTCCCAAACCAAACAGCTTAAAGTGTGACCTTCATTAGTGTTACTGCGAACACACACACACACACACACACACACACACACACACACACACACACACACACACACACACGTATGTAATTTCACAGCTTAAATGATTCAGTGAACACACACACGTCATCGTTTTACCTCCCTGCAGCACTTTGAGGTTAGTTAGCATTAGCGCTAAACACACAGCAGAGTCAATGACATTATCTGTCTCTGTGTGTGTGTGTGTGTGTGTGTGTGTGTGTGTGTGTGTGTGTGTGTGTGTGTGTGTGTGTGTGTGTGTGTGTGTGTGTGTGTGTGTGTGTCGGTTCATTAGCTAAACCGCTGGCCTTTAGAAAGCATGCGAGGACGAACACGCATCAACACACATCCACTGTGACGGCAATTATCCAGACTCCAGTTGAGTTTCATCCCTTCAGACTGACTTTAATTCATTAACTAGAGACTTGAACTGATAAACTGGCACTAGTTATACTAGCTATCATTGTTTGGTTTGTTTTTAACCTTTTTCTGTGATGAGCTGCAGGAAAACAGTAAGAAGGTATGACGTGAAACTAAACTTCAGCTGGATGTGAGTTAAATTGTGGAGATTGTATTTATGAGGTTAACCTGAATCAAATCTTGAGTTAAACTCAGTCCTCCCTAACCTTAGACTAACCCTGCTGTGATTAAACCAACCTAAACCTAACTCTCCCTAACTTTAACCCAACTTAACCCTCCAAGAACTTGATCCAAACTAAACCTTATCCCACCTTAACCTAAACATAACTCAAACTAATCTGTACGTAACTTTACCCTGACTTTAATCTAAGCTTTACCTAACTTTACTCTATCTTAACCTAACCTTGAGCTAAAATTAACTCTCCCTAACCTTAACCCAATTTTACCCTCCTACAACTTGACCCAAACCAAACTTTACCCCACCTTAACGTAAATCTATACATTTCTTCACTTGATTTTACCTTAAACTAAACAAAACACACAAACCTGTATTCAGTCTTACCCTAACCCTTCACCTAGCTTTACCCTACCTTAATTTAACCTAACCTCTTTCATTAAACTAACCTAACCCTAACTCACCCTAATCATAATCTAACATCCCCCTACTTTCATTAAACAACCCTAAGCCTAACATGTCTTAGGTTAGATTTTCTTCCTTAACCTAAACCGATTCTAATCCTTACCTTAACTTCACCTTATCTGACTGATCTTAACCTGACCTTGCCCTACCTTAATTTAGTCTAACTTCCTCTACTTTAACTCAAATCTATCACCAATCTACCCTACCTTGACCTAACCTCCTAACTTTAATCTAAACTTACCCTACCTAAATTAACCTTACCTCGACTTTGTTCTAAGTTAAACCTAAATCTAACTTGCGCTATCCTTAACCTAACATCACTCTGCTTTCATTACACTAACCTAAACCTAATTCGCTCTAACCTTAATCCAACCTTAACCTATCTTAACTTAACCTAACCTTAACCTACCTTACCCAACCTAACTTCACCCCAATTTCATTCTAATTTTAACATAAACCTACCTCAATCTGACCTTAACCAACCTTAACTGGAACCTAACATTAGCCTACCTCATGCTAGCCTTAACCTACTTTTAATCTAGCCCTACCTACCTCCCCACAATCTTAATCTGACCCCTATCTTAACCTAAACTTACCCTGACTTAAATTCAACCTTAATCTGACTAATCCTTATCTTAACTTTACCTCATCCTACCTTATTTTAACCTAAACTAAACATAAACCTACCTCACTATAACTTTAACCCTACCTTACCTCAAGCTAACTTAAATCAAACTTGCCCTAATCTAATCTTTATGTTCATCTAATCACCCTCACCTTAACCTAACACCACTCTGCTTTAATTTAACCCAATCTAAACTTAACTCGCCCTAACCTTAACCTAACCTTATCCTGCCATAATTTAAAATAACCTAAACCTAACTAACCTAACTACACACAGACACACACTGACCTCGGCGATGAGGACGACGATGACGCAGTCGTCCTTCTCGGTGGCACTGAGCTCCGACATCAGCGAGCTGAGAGTGTCGGTCAAGTAGGAGTGGACCTCCCTCTTCACACTAGGAACCCCCATCACTATAGAGACTGCACGCACACACACACACACACACACACACAAAGGGGAGATATTAGATTTTAGGCGGTAATACCCAGAAAATAGACAAATAGACAGAGCCACGCTAATTTACTAGACTTCAAGTGTGAAACATCTTCAGCAAACAGACAGAGCCGCTGATTACATGAAGTGAACTGGAAGTTTGAAGTATTTCCACTATATACACAGAGCCAGACAGGTTTACCAATCTTTGTTTAAACTCAACAGGTAGTAAACCAGTCTGGCACTGTATATGTACTGGAAATACCACATACTAGTAAGAGGCGTGCAGTATCTCCAATGCATACACAGAGCCAGACTGGTTTATTTGCCTTTGAATGTGGAACATTCTCAGCTAATACACAGAGCCGCAGATTAAATCAATATAAATGGAAGTGTGCAGCATTTCCATTAAATACACAGAGCCACTAATTGAAAAAAAGAGAGCTGTAAGTGGGCTGTAATTCCAGTACGTAGACCGAGCCGGAGTAGTTTACTGGCCTTTGAATGTGGAACATTTTCAGCAAATACACAGAGCTGCTGGTAAAAATCAAGAAAACTGGAGGCGTGCAGTAGTTCCAGCACGTAGACACAGCCAGATTGGTTTACCTTCCTTTATTGCAAATGTTTCACACCTAAATACACAGAGCCGCTGGTTAAAGCAAGAGAAATGGAAATGTGTGGCACTTCCAGTATATACACGGGGCCAAAGTGGTTTACTGGGTTTTGAGAGCGAGACATTTGCAGCACATAGACAGAGCCACTAGTTAGATTAACAGATCTGGGCATGTGCAATGACTTCAGTACTTAGACAGAGCCCACAGTGGGTATGTTGTTGGTAGTCGATAAGAGAATCAAATGGAGTCAGGAAATAGACAGAGCAGTTGGGTAGTGAAAATGTGAGATCTTTCCAGGAAATACACAGCACCAGAAACTTAGTTCAACATGCTTACAAGTGGAGAGCCTTTCAAGTAAATAGGCAGCAGTCACCCAGGACATACACTACACCAAAAGCACTTCAAGGTGATGTGTGGCAGGATGCAACGTTTCCAGCGTTTAGACGGTACCGGCAGGGGTGTTGAGTATTTCCTGGAACTAATCTTTCAGCTGGTGCTTTTTAATGTTTGGCTTCTAAACTGAACTAGATCAAACCAGGCTGGACCAGGCTACATGTGCACACACACACACACACACACACACACACACACACACACACACACACACACACACACACACACACACTGACACATGCACATGTACGTGCACACTCCCCGACCTCTGGTCTGACTCCTGTAAATGTACAAACGCCCCTGTTTCGATTTAAGTTGTTTTTCTCTCCTTGATGCTCCGGGAAAAAAACCAACACTTTGCACCAAGTCTGCTTTGTTTCAAAGGTTTTACATATAAATCAGATTTGTCTCACACACACAGACACACAAAAAGATAAATATATATAATTTTCTTGCTGTGTTTCTTCTCTCTGTTGTTATCTCTCCGCCCTTTGCTGCTCCATAAAGCACTTTCCTCCACAACTAACCTGTTTTACTCAAAGTGCATCATAAATACATTTGACTGCACACACAGACACACAAACACAACAAAATCAAACGCACACAAACATACACAATACCTTCCATTTTCTGACGTGTTTGTTCTCTGGTTTTATCTGTATTTATGCCCTCCGAGTAAAGTGGGCTTGTCATAAAATAGTTTACTAAGCAGAAAAAACACCTTATAAATAAATTAGACCTGACAGACGCACACACACACGCGCACACACACACACATACACACACACACACACACACACACACACACACACACATTTCTGGTTCTTATATCCCCGTGGGGACTTACCATTGACCCCATTCATATCTAACCCTAACCTTAACCCAGACCAAAACGATGTCTAACCCTAAAGAAACGTTTTTGCACTTTTACTTTTTTCAGTAACAACAACATGGCCAAGAAAACACTGACTAAACTTGTGGGGACCCAAATGAGGTCCCCACAAGTGACATTGTTTTCGGTTTTCCTACAGTTGTGGGGACATTTGGTTCCCACAAGTAAAGCCAACACCTGACCCCCCCCCCCCCCCCCCACACACACACACACACAGTGATCTTGGTCCTCCTGGTTGGTTGGAGATGTTTGTTTTATCCTCCAGGGGATGCTGGGTGCATCAGGGAGCCTCGCTGACCTGTTACCCAGGGATGGAGCTCTCTGGCTGGGCTGCTGGTCCTGAGTCATGGTGGAGGTCTGCAGGTGTGTCACAGACCAGTCTATAGCCTGCTCCAGCACCAGTCTAATGCAGGTTAGACTGATTTGTTGCATTTATTTTATTGATCCAGTAGGTTGAATTTTCCTCTCGTGATAATTTTGGATAAGTGTAAATCACCTCATAATGTATTTTTTAGTAATTTTGGTTACTTTTTTCAAAACTTTTAGACAAACATCAGCACTTTTGGACAGTCTCTCAGTGGTTTTGGACCGAGTTCATGTGACTGTTCAGTCAGAAGGTGCGTTGGGTTTTACCTCCGGTGCGTCCCTGTCCCAGGTGCACGGCCGGCTGCAGGCTGTCCTCCCGGTTCAGCAGGTGAGGAAGATGATGGAAGATGGAGGGAAGCTGCAGGACGCTTTTACTGCTGCTGACGTTCCACAGCTTCAACCTGGTCTCCTCTGAGGAAACAGGAACAATTGGACCGAGACGTCAGGAATCCAGTAGATCTGGAGTCAGTTTTTACCTGTAGGGCCGGGTTCTGGTTCTGGTTCTGGTTCTAGTCCTGGTTCTGGTCTTAGTTCTGATTTGTGTTCTAATTCTAGTTCTGGCCCGAGTACTGGTTCTGGTTCTAGTTCTAGTTCTTGTTCTGGTTCTAGTTCTAGTTCTTGTTCTGGTTCTAGTTCTGGTTCTGGTCTTAGTTCTGATTCCTGTTCTAACTGTAGTTCTGGCACTAGTACTAGTTCTGGTTCTGATCCTAGTCCTAGCTGTGCTTCTAGTTCTTGTCCTAGTTGTGGTCCGAGTTCTGATCCTGGTTCTGGTCCTGATTCTGGACTCACCTGACAGGCTGCTCCAGGTCCGGTTTATGTCTCTCAGCGCCTGCTTTTCAGCGATTGCCCTCTTGATCTCCTCCAGAACCAGGTTCAGCTCTTTGGACCTCCTCAGGTTCTCCTGTTCTGCCGAGTGCAGACGTTCCCTCAGAGCCAGGAACTCCCTCTGGTACACGTCCACCACATCTCCTGAAGAACAGAACCACAGGGTCACCAACGGAACCACATAACAGAAGAACCAGGTCACCAACAGAACCACAGAGTGACCAACAGAACCACAGAGTGACAAACAGAACCACCAGGTCACCAACAGAACCACAGAGTGACCAACAGAACCACCAGGTCACCAACAGAACCACAGAGTGACCAACAGAACCACAGAGTGACAAACAGAACCACCAGGTCGCCAACAGAACCACAGAGTGACCAACAGAACCACCAGGTCACCAACAGAACCACAGAGTGACCAACAGAACCACAGAGTGACAAACAGAACCACCAGGTCGCCAACAGAACCACAGAGTGACAAACAGAACCACCAGGTCACCAACAGAACCACAGAGTGACCAACAGAACCACAGAGAGACCAACAGAACCACCAGGTCACCAACAGAACCACAGAGTGACCAACAGAACCACCAGGTCACCAACAGAACCACAGAGTGACCAACAGAACCACAGAGTGACCAACAGAACCACCAGGTCACCAACAGAACCACAGAGAGACCAACAGAACCACCAGGTCACCAACAGAACCACAGAGAGACCAACAGAACCACCAGGTCACCAACAGAACCACAGAGTGACCAACAGAACCACAGAGAGACCAACAGAACCACAGAGTGACCAACAGAACCACCAGGTCACCAACAGAACCACAGAGTGACCAACAGAACCACCAGGTCACCAACAGAACCACAGAGAGACCAACAGAACCACCAGGTCACCAACAGAACCACAGAGTGACAAACAGAACCACCAGGTCACCTACAGAACCACAGAGAGACCAACAGAACCACAGAGTGACCAACAGAACCACAGAGTGACCAGCAGAACCACAGAGTGTCCAACAGAACCACCAGGTCACCAACAGAACCACAGAGAGACCAACAGAACCACCAGGTCACCAACAGAACCGCCAGGTCACCAACAGAACCACCAGGTCACCAACAGAACCAGAGAGTGACAAACAGAACCACCAGGTCACCAACAGAACCACAGAGTGACCAACAGAACCACAGAGTGACCAACAGAACCACCAGGTCACCAACAGAACCACAGAGTGACCAACAGAACCACCAGGTCACCAACAGAACCACAGAGTGACCAACAGAACCACAGAGTGACAAACAGAACCACCAGGTCACCAACAGAACCACCAGGTCACCAACAGAACCGCCAGGTCACCAACAGAACCACAGAGTGACCAACAGAACCACAGAGTGACAAACAGAACCACCAGGTCACCAACAGAACCACAGAGTGACCAACAGAACCACAGAATGACCAACAGAACCACCAGGTCACCAACAGAACCACAGAGTGACCAACAGAACCACCAGGTCACCAACAGAACCACAGAGTGACCAACAGAACCACAGAATGACCAACAGAACCACAGAGTGACCAACAGAACCACCAGGTCACCAACAGAACCACCAGGTCACCAACAGAACCGCCAGGTCACCAACAGAACCACAGAGTGACCAACAGAACCACAGAGTGACAAACAGAACCACCAGGTCACCAACAGAACCACAGAGTGACCAACAGAACCACAGAATGACCAACAGAACCACCAGGTCACCAACAGAACCACAGAGTGACCAACAGAACCACCAGGTCACCAACAGATCCACAGAGTGACCAACAGAACCACAGAGAGACCAACAGAACCACCAGGTCACCAACAGAACCACAGAGTGACCAACAGAACCACAGAGTGACCAACAGAACCACCAGGTCACCAACAGAACCACAGAGTGACCAACAGAACCACCAGGTCACCAACAGATCCACAGAGTGACCAACAGAACCACAGAGTGACCAACAGAACCACCAGGTCACCAACAGAACCACAGAGTGACCAACAGAACCACCAGGTCACCAACAGAACCACAGAGTGACCAACAGAACCACAGAGTGACAAACAGAACCACCAGGTCGCCAACAGAACCACAGAGTGACCAACAGAACCACAGAGAGACCAACAGAACCACCAGGTCACCAACAGAACCACAGAGAGACCAACAGAACCACCAGGTCACCAACAGAACCACAGAGTGACCAACAGAACCACAGAGTGACCAACAGAACCACCAGGTCACCAACAGAACCACAGAGAGACCAACAGAACCACCAGGTCACCAACAGAACCACAGAGAGACCAACAGAACCACCAGGTCACCAACAGAACCACAGAGTGACCAACAGAACCACAGAGAGACCAACAGAACCACAGAGTGACCAACAGAACCACAGAGTGACCAACAGAACCACCAGGTCACCAACAGAACCACAGAGAGACCAACAGAACCACCAGGTCACCAACAGAACCACAGAGTGACAAACAGAACCACCAGGTCACCTACAGAACCACAGAGAGACCAACAGAACCACAGAGTGACCAACAGAACCACAGAGTGACCAGCAGAACCACAGAGTGTCCAACAGAACCACCAGGTCACCAACAGAACCACAGAGAGACCAACAGAACCACCAGGTCACCAACAGAACCGCCAGGTCACCAACAGAACCACCAGGTCACCAACAGAACCAGAGAGTGACAAACAGAACCACCAGGTCACCAACAGAACCACAGAGTGACCAACAGAACCACAGAGTGACAAACAGAACCGCCAGGTCACCAACAGAACCACAGAGTGACCAACAGAACCACCAGGTCACCAACAGAACCACAGAGTGACCAACAGAACCACAGAGTGACAAACAGAATCACCAGGTCACCAACAGAACCACCAGGTCACCAACAGAACCGCCAGGTCACCAACAGAACCACAGCGTGACCAACAGAACCACAGAGTGACAAACAGAACCACCAGGTCACCAACAGAACCACAGAGTGACCAACAGAACCACAGAATGACCAACAGAACCACCAGGTCACCAACAGAACCACAGAGTGACCAACAGAACCACCAGGTCACCAACAGAACCACAGAGTGACCAACAGAACCACAGAATGACCAACAGAACCACAGAGTGACCAACAGAACCACCAGGTCACCAACAGAACCACCAGGTCACCAACAGAACCGCCAGGTCACCAACAGAACCACAGAGTGACCAACAGAACCACAGAGTGACAAACAGAACCACCAGGTCACCAACAGAACCACAGAGTGACCAACAGAACCACAGAATGACCAACAGAACCACCAGGTCACCAACAGAACCACAGAGTGACCAACAGAACCACCAGGTCACCAACAGATCCACAGAGTGACCAACAGAACCACAGAATGACCAACAGAACCACAGAGAGACCAACAGAACCACCAGGTCACCAACAGAACCACAGAGTGACCAACAGAACCACAGAGTGACCAACAGAACCACCAGGTCACCAACAGATCCACAGAGTGACCAACAGAACCACAGAATGACCAACAGAACCACCAGGTCACCAACAGAACAGAACTACAGGTTGACCAAAGGAACATCTACAGGTGTCACTGCACCTGTTCTGGATGGTTCTGGATGGTTCTGCACCAACACCAAGACTTTTAAACATGTTTCACTGTTTATTAAAACAAACTGAAATGAAATAATTCTGTTTATATGATGATGATGATCAGTCACAACTTCTTTAAAAAAATTCATTATTTCACATTAACTCTTAATTAAACCATTAAACCAACCTTATTTTTTATTATAAATCACAAAAAATGTTTCTGTAATTGCAAAACAGGAAAACCTAATAAAGCGAGATGAATCCTTTGAAAATGTCAAATGTGTAAGGTTCATTTTTTACAGTGCAGAGAAGCAGCTATTAATGTATAAAAGGTCAAATTGTGCATTTTTAGAATTTATTTAGTAATTTAAAGCATATTTCCTTTAAGTAATTTATTTAAAAAAAGGGAATATCTCTAAAATAACATTAAATTCCTGAAGATTTACAGTGAAATATGTTGAATAAAGTAGATTTTTACAGTGTAGAAAGGCAGCTGTATAAAAGGTCGAGTAGAGCAGTAGAATTTTATATAAACTGACTCAGCCGAGAAGCAGGACGGGAAATTGGACGTTCTAATCTTTCTGAGTCTGACTGGAATTAAAGTTAATTCACATTTAATAACCGGACTGTGTTTTACTCTTTTCATTCATCGCTGTGGATGGAGGCAGGTAGGAAAAAAAACATAATCTGAGTGAAAACATGAAAACCTAAATCCCTCATCTGCTGCCTTTCATCCGCTAATGCTGTGTGGAGGTAAATCTGCTGTAATCCTGCTGGACTCACGTAAATAAATAAAATATATCATGAAGCGCTCAGCCTGCTCAGCGCTACATGTTTTATTTAACAGACATGAAAAAAAACAGACATCCATGATCATTACTGCTGCTTTATGTCGAAGCAGCTTCATATCAGAGAATAACAACTCCACCTTAGGGGTAGAATGAGTCACGTGGTCCAAAACCCAGCACTTATTTAGCACTGACAAAGTTGAAAAAAAGGGGGGGGGGGGGGGGGGGGGTTGGCAATTCTTCTGCAACTTGATGGCAACACCTTTGACCAATCACACTTGAAGCACTTTTTGCACTTACTACAGGTTTTTCCTTATGTCTGAATTCTTGCTTGTGTTGAACGTCGCTTTGGACAAAAGCGTCTGATAATGAAACTGTAGAAAATGAAATTGTAGAACAAACAGTTACATTTACATTTACACCGTTTTCTCTGTAAGTTTTATCAGATATAATAGGTAACTAAATAAGTAAAATCTATGAAACGAGTTTAGAAAATATCACGTTTTTTTAAATCCTTCATATTTCAGAACATATAACAAACAATAACAATAATTTTACTTATTTAAATCCTGTAAAAAAGAAGTTTAATGGTGAAAAAAAATCTAATTACTTCTGGTAAAAAAATGCAGATTTCCGGGGCGCCCTTAAAGCTCAATGGGTTAAGCAGGTGAACCACGTATAGGGGCTGGTCTCCGACGCAGCAGCCCGGGTTCCATTCCCGCTTTGCTGCATGTCTTCTCCCCCGTTTCCTGTCACTCTCTCACTTAGCCTGTCAAATAAAGCTGATAAAGGCCCAAAAACAAAATATTAAAAAATGCAGATTTCCAAGTCATTGTGTCAATTAATAATGCATCATTCTGTGGTCCTGGTTCTGCTCCTAGTTTTGGTTCTGGTTCCGGTCTTGGTAGTACTTTCTGTAATGTAGCATAATGTAGTACTCATTCTAATGTAGTACTCAACAGTACAACATCACTTACCAGGTACTTATGATGTAGTACTCACTCCCTGGTCCTCACAAAGACAGAAGAACAAGAACACACAGCGGTGTAATTTAACCACACCAACACTGGATGATCTATCTTTATGAGGACCACCACCACAGAGTGACTGAACAAACAAGTTTATGTCCTCACAAAACACACACACACACACACACACACACACACACACACACACACACACACACACACACACACACACACACACACACACACATGTTTGTTTTTCTATACCGGTGGGGACTTACCATTGACTCCCATTCATATCTAACTCCTAACCCTAACCCTAACCTTAACCATCACCAAATCAATGCCTAACCCTAAACAAACGTTTTTGCACTTTTACATTTTTTATTAACAACAATATGGCCAAGAAAACGGTGTTGCCACCCGTGGGGACCTCATTTTAGGTCCCCATAGTAAGACAAGTCCCCACCTTTATAGCAAATAGTCAGGTCAAAGTCCCCACCGGTATAGCAGAAACAAGTACACACACACACACACACACACACAGACACAAGCACAGAGATACTGCTAAAGTATGACTCAACCTTCGACTCTGATGTGTCTGTGTGTCTCTGTGTGTGTGTGTGGGGGGGGTCAGGTGCTGGCTATACTTGTGGGGACCAAATGTCCCCACAACTGTAGGAAAACCTAAAACAGTGTCACTTGTGGGGACTTCATTTTGGTCCCCACAAGTTTAAACAGTGTTTTCTTGGCCATGTTGTTACTGAAAAAAGTAAAAGTGCAAAAAAGTTTCTTTAGGGTTAGACATTGTTTTGGTCTGGGTTAAGGTTAGGGTTAGATATGAATGGGAGTCAACGGTAAGTCCCCACAATGACAGAAAAACATAGTGTGTGTGTGTGTGTGTGTGTGTGTGTGTGTGTGTGTGTGTGTGTGTGTGTGTGTGTGTGTACTTGTTTCTGCTATTCCGGTGGGGACTTTGACCTGACTATTTGCTATAAAGGTGGGGACTTGTCTTACGGTGGGGACCTAAAATGAGGTCCCCACGGGTGGCAACACCGTTTTCTTGGCCATATTGTTGTTAATAAAAAATGTAAAAGTGCAAAAACGTTTGTTTAGGGTTAGGCATTGATTTGGTGATGGTTAAGGTTAGAGTTAGGGTAAGGGTTAGGAGTTAGATATGAATGGGAGTCAATGGTAAGTCCCCACCGGTATAGAAAAACAAACATGTGTGTGTGTGTGTGTGTGTGTGTGTGTGTGTGTGTGTGTGTGTGTGTGTGTGTGTGTGTGACAATATAAGAGCCACAGATCACAGGTAATGAGATTATCCAAAACACACACACACAAAACTGCACATATACATTCAATCTAGTGCGAGTACATGTTTGTGTGTCATTTTGTGGATGTTTTGAATCTTCGTGTGTCTCTTTGTGATTGCTTTGTGTCTTTCTGAGGTCATTTTGTGTCTTTTAGTTATTGTTTTGTGTCGTTTTGTGGTTGCTTTGTATCTCTTTGAGGTTGTTTTCAGTAAAAATTCAGTTAAATAACATTATATTTTTTACAGTGTATACCAAAACTTCATGTTGTGATCTGCAGACATTTTCCAAAGTGTGTTTTCATTGTCTGGCTTCATGTTCACGCTCTCAGACACACAAACCAGGAGATCATGTTCGCCTGGCTGATCATCGAGCAAACATGGCTGTGACTCTTCCTAATGAGGTCCCTAACGAGGTCCCTAACGAGGAGACTCCACCCCCAGCAGATGGAGCTTAATCACACAGACACACAATGGCAGTCACATCTCTCTGCTCTCTGTCATTTTATCCAAATTAACACTTATTAGGGGATCAGACGGAAAGATTAAAAACAGACGATCCACCGGAGGACCGACATGGCCGACAAGAAGTGGAACAGCAGCAAGACAGGAAGTAGTCGCAGCAGCTGCTGACTCAGCGTTTATCAGAGGAAGACCAGGAAGGAAATAAAGCTGCAGGGAAATCTCTTTATTATCGACCAGACCAGCTTAGACAGGAGAAAAAACACTTGACTGCTGTGGAAATACTCGACTTCACCGAAATGTTCTGTTTAGTCAGAAAAAAAAAACCTGAATGGTCAAAAGGTCTGGTGTCAAAAACAGGAAACAGCTGATTTTTAAAGTCCTGGTCCAAGAAAGGAGTCACTGTGGTCATTATGTGTCTCTTTGTTGTTGTTAGTGTCTTTTTGTTTTCTTTTGCGTATTTTGGACATTGATTTGCATCTCTTGGTAGTGTTTTGCGTCTGTTTGAGGTTGGTTTGTGTCTGAGGTTGTTTTACGTCTGTTTGAGGTTGTTTTGCGTCTGAGGTTGTTTTGCATCTGTTTGAGGTTGTTTTGCATCTGTTTGAGGTTGTTTTGCGTCTGTCTGAGGTTGTTTTGCGTCTGTCTGAGGTTGTTTTGCATCTGTTTGTGGTCATTTTGCGTCTGTCTGAGGTTGTTTTGCGTCTGTTTGAGGTTGTTTTGCGTCTGTCTGAGGTTGTTTTGCATCTGTCTGAGGTTGTTTTGCGTCTGAGGTTGTTTTGCATCTGTTTGTGGTCATTTTGCGTCTGTCTGAGGTTGTTTTGCATCTGTTTGTGGTCATTTTGCGTCTGTCTGAGGTTGTTTTGTGTCTGTTTGAGGTTGTTTTGTGTCTATTTGAGGTTGTTTTGCATCTGTCTGAGGTTGTTTTGCATCTGTCTGAGGTTGTTTTGTGTCTGTTTGAGGTTGTTTTGCGTCTGTTTGTGGTCATTTTGCATCTGCCTGAGGTTGTTTTGCATCTGTTTGAGGTTGTTTTGTGTCAGTTTGTAGTCATTTTGCGTCTGTCTGAGGTTGTTTTGCGTCTGTTTGTGGTCTTTGTCTATATCCTCTTTCAGACTCAGCTGCTGCTCCTGCTGTTTTTTAAATGAAAACATCGTTGACTTCAGTGACTCTGAACGTTCATTTTTCTCCTGCGATGCCAAACTCCCACAAACATCCTCTGCTCTTCGTTCTGCTTTAATGTCCTCACTTAACCTTCAGCAAAACAACCTGACGCCAGCATCCTGCCTCTTATCTGCAACATGTCCTCTATCTGCAGCTCTGACACTCCTAAACAAAGCACCATTCTCCTCCTTCTCCTCTTCTCCTTCCATTAATTCAGGCGGATCAGAGGAACATTAGCATTCGAGCCAGAACGAGGCTGCAGGACGGCCAAGAAACCCGACATGAGAAAGTAAAGAGCCGACACAAAGACACTCAGACATGGGCCAACGAGGAACAAAGGCGTCTAGTGTTGCTGCTCTCCAGACTCCCAGATGGAGGCTGATGCCGGCCAGGTGTGCCCGTCCGGCAGCCAGGTGGGTCAGTCCGGCAGCCAGGTGTCCACTTCCTCCAACAGATGCTGCCGTCGGTGGAAAATGTGATTTAAATGACGGGACGCTGCAGAGTCTGACGCTCGAAGAACCGCTGCCAGGAAAATGACAACGGAGGAGAAAGGTCAAAACTTTAAGAGTGAAATTAACAGAAGCTGGTTCTCGTTGCGCTGATGGAAACTAGCAGGTCTGCAAACATCTGGATATGAAACAGAAAACACCGTGTAGAGTTTGAGGGTTCAACTCGACTGTACAAAAACACAATAAAATGAAATGAAACTACATAAAATCACAACATTTAATGTTGGAGCCAAAATTTATGCAGTTTGTGCAGTCGGTAATTTGTGTATAATTTGATTTAGTTTAGTAGTAAGTTAAGTAGACAACTTTTATTCTGAGTTAATATTAATTGTATAGAATGCTTTCTTTTGTGTTGTTATTTTTGTTGTTGGTGTGGCTTTGTGCCCGCCCACTCATTATGTCCAGGTGACTGCAGCACCTGGATATAGGTGGGCGATCGCACGGGGCCGGGAGGCTTTTTGTTCTTGGCAGCCACACAGTTTAAGACCGCTGGCGCTGATGTTGGTAAGCGTTGTTCTTTTTACTATTTGGCCGATTTGGATTGCCGCGGCTGGTAAGAAGATCTATGTTTTTTGTCGTTTGATTATGCAATAAATGGATTTATGGAAATGGAAATTCTGGACTGAAGCGTTTGGATTTGAGTGTAACATGGACAGCGCTGGGCGCGTCTGACTGAACCTTCCTGAACAAAAGCCTGTGCGTCTTTTTTATTGGGAAAAAGATCGCTCTAATATTCGTCTTAAACTCGACTGCCTGAGGAAAGTCGGCGGCTTTGTGTGGCCATCGCAACGTTGATTACAGATTTGGAAACTGGAAAATGTTTGTGCGTGGATTGGTGATTGTGCTGCTGATGCCTGTTTACTGTTGTCGGAGTTACTACAGACCGTCTCGGATTAATGAATGATTGGAAGCGCAGCGTTCGCTGATGGACATGCCCACTCAGCGCGACGTCATGCAGGTTTGGAATGTTACGGCATTGACGGAGTGACTGAGCATGTGCGATGATTAAATGTGGAAAAGAGGATTTCATTGTGTGTATTGGTGATATTTGAGCAGAAGAAAATGGATGAAGATGTCTTGCATAATATTCATTCTGAGCAACAAAAATGTGGTGTTGAAAATGCTGAAGTGGAAAATGTGGTGCAACCTGCAAAAGAAAAAAGGGTGATCAAACACACTGAAAAAGGTTTGGAATTGCTTTTGTTGAACGCTCAGAAAACAAGGAACTTGAATTGCAGACAGGCTAAACAATTAATGGAAACAATGAAGGAGCTGATGCAATCAAATGAAAATGCAAATAAAATCAAAGGTTATGTGGAAGAAATAAACAGGCTCTGTGAAGCGGCACATGTATGTCAAAAATCAATGAAAGATTATCTACCTGAAAATGAATATGAAAAACAAGTTCAATGGCTTAAACACAAAATCGAAAGGCTTACTGCTTTTGTACAGGATGTGCAGATATGGTTGGATGAAATCAAACAACCTTCTGTGGCATATGGACATCAAATAATTTCACTCCCTGTTGCTGAAGATGACAAGCAGTCAAGTGTTACAAGCTCAGAAGACGTTGGACCCAATGACAGTGTTTCAAATGCCCCAAAATCAAAATCAAAGTCTGGTGCATCAAGTATATCTTCAACATCACATGCTCGCATTCAAGCAGAAGCTGAAAGAGCTGCCATCATGGAGCGGGTTGCAGCCCTAAATAAAAAACATGAACTTGTGGCACAACAGGAGCAATTAAAAAGAAGACAAGAACAGTTGGAGCTAGAAACAGAGCTTGCCGCAGCTAATGCAAAAATCAGTGTTCTTGAGGCCGTCAGATCAACGCACATTTCTAGAGCATCATCCAGATCTGATGGAATGAATGATTATTTCCGACAAGGTGCTGTGCAAAACTCAAATGTGGATGAACACTTACCAGAAAGAGTACAGCCAACGCAGGTGGTGAAGCCAAAAACAACCCAAACACAACCTGTCAATCCTCCTGTAATGCAGTACTTTCCTGGGGAGAACATGCAAAGTCACAGGGAAACCGTTGCACAGCAGCAGTACCACAGACCTGGAATCGTGGAGAGATCTGACACTGTTCCTCAGAAAGATGACACTGGCATAAACAACTTAACTGAAATCATGGAAAAGCAAAACAAAATAACCGAAGCACTTGTAAAACAACACAATATGTCATCACTACCTTCACTCGCCGTACCAGTTTTTAAAGGTGATCCACTGGAGTATTTATTTTTTATGAGAACGTTTGAGCATGGAATTGAAGAGCGGACAGACAATAACAAAGACAGACTTAACTTTCTTGAGCAGTTCACTAACGGCCAACCAAGGGAGCTGGTGAGAAGCTGCCAGTACATGTCCCCAGACAGAGGATATTGGGAGGCAAAGAAGCTGTTGAAAAAACATTTTGGTGACGACTACACAATAGCAACAGCCTACTTAGAGAAAGCAATCAGCTGGCCATCCATAAAGGTGGAAGATGCCGAAGGCTTGAAGTGCTTCTCGCTGTTTTTAAACAGCTGTCTTAACGCCATGAAATCAGTGGACTACCTGGATGAACTGGACCATTTATCTAATATGAAAAATATTGTTTCTAAGCTGCCTTTCAAGCTAAAAGAGAAATGGAGGGCCAAAGCTTGTGACTTGCAAGGTCAGGGTGGCAGAAGAGTCCGATTTGCAGATTTGGTGCAGTTTGTGGAAAGTCAATCTCAAATCTGGTCTCATCCAGTATTTGGCAGTTTAAAAGACTCCATGCCAGCTTCAAGAAGTAGTTCCCCAGTGCAACAGCTGCCAAGATCCAACATGGTGAGAAGGAGCAAGAGTGGTTTTGTTACCAGCGTGTCACCTGTAACAAAGCAACCAGCAGAGGGCAGTGTTCTTCTTAGTTCAAATGCCAAAACATATGACCAACTTTGTTTATTTTGCAAAGAGACACACAAACTGGACTCCTGCTCTCAGTTGAATAAAAAAAGTCACAAGGAAAAATTAGAGTTTTTGAAGAAAAGAGGTGTTTGTTTTGGATGTTTGGAAGCAGGCCACATGAGCAAAGGATGTTCACAGAGACTCACCTGTCATGTGTGTTCACTCAAGCACCCCACCATCTTACATATTGCCAGTAAGGAAGCAATTACAAGTTGCAAGGACCACAAAGAAAAATCTATCACAAGCGGCCTGGTGGAAATTGACAAAGAAAATGTATCAAGTTTGGATGTTGATGAACTGGAATCCATCCTTGCTATTGTCCCTGTGAAAGTTAAAAACAAAAAAAATAACAAAACAACGTTGACATATGCATTCTTGGACCCAGGCAGCACAGACTGTTTTTGTACCAAGGCACTTCTGGAAAGACTTCAGCTGACTGCCAGACCAACTGACATACTTCTGCGTACAATGAATAATGTGCAAGTTGTGAAGACAGCTGCCGCACCTGGACTGGAGATCAGTAGCTTAAATGGCAACAAGCACATTGATCTTCCTGAAGTGTACATGCAGGAAGAAATCCCTGTAAAAAAGGAAAATATCCCAACCGTCGAGGATCTGGAACGATGGCCATATCTGAAAGAAGTAAAACTCCCTCAGATTGACGCAGATATTGGCCTGCTGATTGGCAGCAATGTTCCAAAAGCACTGGAGCCATGGAAAGTCATAAGCAGCAAGGAAAATGGACCATATGCTGTTCAGACTGCCCTGGGATGGACCGTAAATGGACCTTTTAGAAAGACTAGTGTTTCAAAAAAAGGAAAACAAATTGTCATGGCTCACCGTATTTCTGTTGTAAAACTAGAGGAGTTGATACAACAGCAGGTCAAACAGGACTTTCCAGAGTGTCAGCAGGAGGAACGTCTTGAGATGTCACAGGAGGACAGAATGTTCTTGGAAAGTGTTTCCAAGTCCATCAAGCTGGTAGATGGGCACTATAGTGTTGGATTGCCACTAAGGAGAAAGGACACAAAATTTCCAAACAACTACAGTGTTGCTGAGCAGAGAACCCTGAACTTGAAAAGAAAGTTCGCAAGAAATAGCAAGTTCTATGAGGAGTACAAGATGTTTATGGCAAACCTGTTGGACAAAGGATTTGCTGTAAAATTAACAGCCCAGGACAAGGCCAGAAGCAACCAAAGAATTTGGTACATACCACATCATGGTGTGTATCACCCGAAGAAAAACAAGCTGAGAGTTGTCTTTGATTGTGGCGCTAGCTATCAAGGTACCTGCCTAAATGACCATCTGCTGCAAGGGCCAGATTTGACCAATAGTCTTACTGGTGTCCTCACTAGATTTCGTCAGGAACCTGTTGCCTTCATGGCAGATATTGAAGGGATGTTTCATCAGGTCAGAATCCCAGAGGAAGATTCTGACCTTCTGAGATTTCTGTGGTGGCCTGACGGGGACTGGGGCAAAGAACTGGAGGTGTACAAAATGGTTGTGCACATATTTGGAGCCACATCTTCTCCTAGCTGTGCCAACTTCTCGCTGCAGCAGTGTGCAAAAGATAATTCAGCAGAATTTAATACCCAAACAATTTCCACAGTACTCCGGAACTTCTATGTAGATGATTGTCTCAAGTCTGTCGAAACTGAGGATGAAGCACTGACTCTAGCTCAAAACCTGATCGCTCTGTGTGCCAGGGGGGGCTTTAGGTTAAACAAGTGGGTCAGCAATAGCAGAGCACTGATTTTATCTATAGCAAAAGAAGACCGAGCCACAGAGGTGAAAAACCTGGATTTTGATCAAGACATCCTGCCTGTCGAAAGAGCACTAGGTGTACAGTGGTGCATTGAAACAGACTCCTTCGAATTTAAAATCCAGCTCCATGACAAACCACTTACCTGGCATGGGATCCTATCAACAGTTAGTTCTGTCTACGATCCGCTTGGAATGCTGGCTCCAGTCATCCTTCCTGCTAAACAGCTCTTACAAGAGCTCTGCTGCTTAAAACTTGGATGGGATGAGGCAATTCCTGAACATCTCCATCATATTTGGTCCACCTGGTTGAGAGATTTAAGGTTATTAGAGAACTACAAGGTCAAGCGTTGCTTTAAGTCTGATGGATTTGGACAGCTTGCCTCAGCACAGCTGCATCATTTTGCAGATGCAAGTGAGAGAGGTTATGGCACTGTCTCTTACTTAAGAATGTCAAACAAGCACCAAGTTCACTGTGCTTTTGTTATAGGAAAAGCCAGAGTGGCACCTCTAAAGCCGGTCACTATACCAAGAATGGAGCTCACAGCAGCTACCGTCGCAGTAAAAATGGATAAAATGCTAAGAGGAGAGCTTGAGGGCCCCCTTGGACCATCAGTCTTTTGGACTGACAGCACATCAGTGCTTAAATACATCAAGAACGAAACTTCCAGATTTAACACTTTCGTTGCTAATCGAGTGGAAACAATCAGATCAGCTTCTAATGCTGCTCAGTGGAGATATGTCAATGGTAGCTTGAATCCTGCTGACTGCGCTTCAAGAGGCGTTTCAGTGCCTAGCTTCTTAAAATCTACAAACTGGATTTCAGGCCCGGAGTTTCTTCAGCTTCCTGAAGCTGAATGGCCAAAGACTCCTGATTCAGACTTAGCACTTTCTCCTGAAGATCCAGAGGTGAAAATGCTTGTAGTAAACACTGCCACTGTGGAAGAGAGAAGAAGCAGTGTCACCAGAATGCTTTTGAAGTACTCTGACTGGTACCACCTGAAAAGAGCTGTGGCTTGGATTCTTCGTGTAAAAGCTGCATTAAAATTAGCAAGTGCTAAGAAAAGAAAAAAGGACTTACTTGGAAATAAACAAGACGAGGACAACAAACCGACTCTCTCTCTGGAAGATCTGCAAGAGGCTGAAGTTGCAATCATTCAGTTCTGCCAGGAGACTCATTTTGCAGATGAAATAACTACTTTAAGGAAAGGCAACGCAGTAAAAACAAGCAGCCATCTTCATAGGCTCTCACCAATTCTGCAAGATGGACTGATAAAAGTTGGTGGGCGATTAAGTAAATCTGCTATGCCATCAGAATCTAAGTACCCTATCATCCTGCCAACCAACCATCATGTGACACAACTCATTATTCGACACATTCATGAGAGCATCGGACATAGTGGCAGAAATCACACACTGTCACGTCTAAGACAGCGATTCTGGGTACCCGGAGCAATCTCAGCTATTAGAAGGATCATCTCCAAATGTGTCACCTGCAAAAAGATAGGTGCGGTGAAGGGTGAACAACTAATGGCTGACTTACCAAGGGAGCGAGTCACTCCAGATGAACCACCTTTTACTAATGTGGGTGTGGACTTTTTTGGCCCATTTGAAACAAAGCGTGGAAGATCAACTGTGAAACGCTATGGAGTTATTTTTACCTGTCTCAATCTTAGAGCTGTCCACATCGAGGTTGCACACACTCTGAACACTGATTCCTGCATTAATGCAATAAGGAGATTTGTTTCCAGAAGAGGTCTGGTTAAAGTTATGAGGTCCGACAACGGAACAAATCTCATCAGTGCAGAGCGTGAGCTACGAGAAGCAGTTCAAGGTCTAGACAACATAAGGATTCAATCTGCTGCTCTGAAAAAAGGAATTTCATGGTTGTTCAACCCACCTACAGGATCTCACCATGGAGGCGTCTGGGAGAGACAAATTCGTTCAATTCGCCGAATTCTCAGCGCCTTACTACGCCAACAAACATTGGATGATGAAGGGCTCACCACCTTACTCTGTGAAGTTGAAGCCATCATTAATGACAGGCCAATCACAACAGCTTCCAATGACCCGATGGACCTGGAACCCTTAACACCAAATCACCTGCTACTCCTTAAAACACAGCCCTCTCTACCACCTGGAATCTTCAGTCAAGATGACGTATACAGCAGAAGGAGATGGCGTCAGGTACAATTTATGGCTGACATGTTTTGGAAAAGGTGGATAAAAGAATATCTCCCTGAGCTGCAATCAAAACACAAATGGACCAAGAAATCACAAAACTTTGAACCAGGAGATATTGTTCTACTCATTGAAGACACAGCTCCAAGAGGCTCTTGGCTTATGGGCCAAGTTGTGAAGACATTTCCGGACTCCAAAGGTCTTGTGAGGCAGGTTCAAGTCCGGACCAAGACCAGCACCTTGTACAGGCCTATCACTAAACTGGTTTTCCTCTTGAAGACGACAATGGAAGTCTGATACACATACACACACAACCCCATACAATCCCTTATTCATTGGTGCGCATTATGGACATATGATATTATGGACTGTTGGACTCATTTGGACTCATCATTTATACCCTGACTGAAGTATGTTACTCGTAAGTGACAAAAGAATGTTTTGGCTCATATATTTTGTTGAATTAATTGCCATTTGTTTTTTAAAAAAAAAAAAAAGCCAATTAGGGGCCGGAATGTTGGAGCCAAAATTTATGCAGTTTGTGCAGTCGGTAATTTGTGTATAATTTGATTTAGTTTAGTAGTAAGTTAAGTAGACAACTTTTATTCTGAGTTAATATTAATTGTATAGAATGCTTTCTTTTGTGTTGTTATTTTTGTTGTTGGTGTGGCTTTGTGCCCGCCCACTCATTATGTCCAGGTGACTGCAGCACCTGGATATAGGTGGGCGATCGCACGGGGCCGGGAGGCTTTTTGTTCTTGGCAGCCACACAGTTTAAGACCGCTGGCGCTGATGTTGGTAAGCGTTGTTCTTTTTACTATTTGGCCGATTTGGATTGCCGCGGCTGGTAAGAAGATCTATGTTTTTTGTCGTTTTGATTATGCAATAAATGGATTTATGGAAATGGAAATTCTGGACTGAAGCGTTTGGATTTGAGTGTAACATGGACAGCGCTGGGCGCGTCTGACTGAACCTTCCTGAACAAAAGCCTGTGCGTCTTTTTTATTGGGAAAAAGATCGCTCTAATATTTAATAAGAAATCTGAATTCACTTGTTTTGGTCTCTGTGGTTAATTTGTGTCTCTTTGTTGTCGTTTTGTGTCTGTCATAATTTTGTGTCTCTTTGTGGCCAATTTATGTCTATTTATTGTCATTTTGTGGTTGTTTTGTGTGTCTTTGTAGTCTTTTCGTGTCTGTTTGTTGTTTGTCATTCTGAGACGTGTATGTTGAGTGTGAGAACTCCCGTCTGCATAAAAACACACCTAAAAGAATTTAATCCAAATAAAATCTAAATATTTAATGATAAGTCAGTCAGTGATGTTTTATGGATTGTTTACCTGTAAAAGCAGTGATGTTTTGTTGCTTCACGCTGTTATTTTGAAGAAAACATTGGGTAGTTTTTGGGTTTGGAGAGTTAATCGGTTTCTTTCTGGAGGGAACAAATATGTGAGCTGAGTGTGAACACAGGTGTTACTGTTCAGTAGAATCTGCTGCAGGTGAACCGTCGTATATTTCAGCTTTTACTGACAGCAGTTCAACGTTTTCCTGTCAGAAGATGAGAAGAGTTACAAGCAGAGGGTCAAACATGAGTGGAAACAGCTGCAATAAAACAGCTGTTCTTCATCCAGGAGCTGCAGACGGTAACACTAACAGCAGGAACACGGCTGGTTCCGCTTTAATTCACTGATTAAATCCATCAGAAGGACGGAAAGCAGCCGCACCACGCTGCAAAAATAAAGGAAAAATACACAGAATTTAAATCAACTTAGTAAAAAAAAATGAACAGAAAACAACAGAAAAATAACAGAAAATGAACAGAAAACTAAGAAAACAACAGAAAATGAACAGAAAACAACAGAACACAATAGAAAACAAACAGAAAACAACAGAAAAATAACAGAAAATGAACAGAAAACAACAGAAAACTAATGGAAAACAACAGAAAAACAACAGAAAACAAACAGAAAACAACAGAAAAATAACAGAAAATTAACAGAAAACTAAGAAAACAACAGAAAATGAACAGAAAACAACAGAACACAATAGAAAACAAACAGAAAACAACAGAAAAACAACAGAAAACAAACAGAAAACAACAGAAAAATAACAGAAAATTAACAGAAAACAAAAGAAAACCACCAGCATTTTCAGACAGAGTTGTTTTAATTCCTTGTAGAGTTTTTTGAATAAATATGCTCGTTTTGTGTTTGTATTTTTGTGGTCATTTTGTGTTTCCTCGTGGTCATTTTACATCTTTTTGTGCTAACTTGGTTCGCCTTTGTGGGTATTTCGTCCTTTTATGGTCATTTAGTGTCTCTTTGCAGTCGTTTTATGTCACTTTTTTACTTCTTTTGTGTGTCTTTGTGGTCATTTTGTGCACATTTGCAGTTGTTTTGTGTGTATTTATGTTTGTTTTGTATATCTTTGTGATCATTTTGTGTTTTTTCGTGGGTATTTCGTCTTTGTGAGGTTAATTTATTTTTCTTTGTGCTCTCTTTGTGTCTTTTTGTGGTGATTTTGTGTGTCTTGTAAGCAGCAGTGTATCATCTGACACCATGACTTCATCCTAAAAATGTGTGTATGAGACCGAGTGTGAGATGTGGAGATCTGGTTTCAGTCGATGAAGCTGTTGGTGTGTCAAGAAGATGACAAAGACACACTCACACACATACTGTTTTTCTATCCTTGTGGGGATCTACCATTGACTCCCATTCATATCTAACCCTAACCCTAACCCAGACCAAAACAATGTCTAACCCTAAAGAAACTTTTTTGCACTTTTACTTTTTTCAGTAACAACAACATGGCCAAGAAAACACTGTTTAAACTTGTGGGGACTGAAATGAGGTCCCCACAAGTGACATAGTTTTCGGTTTTCCTACAGTTGTGGAAACATTTGGTCCCCACAACTGTAGGAAAAGCTAAACACACACACACACACACACACACACACACACACACACACACACACACACACACACACACACACACACACACACACACACACAGTTTTACGTTCTGCTTCCTCCAGTATCAGCATCACATCAAATCAGAGCCGAGACAAAGAGATGGCAGGAATCTGCACGACACACTGGTTTCACTGGTTTTACTGGGTTCACTGGTTTAACTGGTTTCACTGGGTTTACTGGTTTTACTGGTTTTACTGGTTTCACTGGTTTTACTGGGTTCACTGGTTTAACTGGTTTTACTGGTTTCACTGGTTTTACTGGGTTCACTGGTTTAACTGGTTTCACTGGTTTTACTGGTTTTACTGCTTCCGCGTCTGTTTTCCAGTTTGGTGCCAGTAAATTAACTCATTTTGAACATAGCACCTAGAATGTTACATTTGTTTGATTTTTTATTTTCCAAGAATTGTAAACAAAAAACTGTATTTTAAGTGTCAACATGTGGCCAGAGCCATTCTGTCTTTCTGCTTGTTTTGTGTCGCTTTAGGTTCTTATGTCTCCAAAATAAAGGGACTTTAATGAAATATCATAATTCTAAGCTCAGATTTGGTTTATTTTCCTGATGGAACTTTAAACGTGATGCATTCAAGGCCTGTCAGAAAGATGAAAATTCTCTTTGTTTTTAAAGTTTCTACAGACTAAAGGAGTCATTTTGGTATTTTTTTAAAAACATGTCTTTAAACCTGCCAGGTGATTTTAGGATGAAAAATGTTTCATTTAATTTCTCATTCAGGTTAACAACATGGTATTTATTCTTTCTAAAGCACGGTGTTGTTATCACCTTTAAGGAACTGAAGCTTCTGTTAGCATTCTGAGGACGTCACATCGACGAGAGCTCACAGCGAATATATCCAAGGTGTGAGGTTATAAATGATCTGAGCTGTGTGTGTGTGTGTGTGTGTGTGTTCTTGTACTTGCTACATTGTGAGGACCATTTTCTGCATTTAACTATCAAAGTGAGGACATTTTTACAAAGTGAGGACATTTTGGCCGGTCCTCACTTTGAAACAGCCATGTTTGAGGGGGAAGACTTGTTTTTAGAGAACAGGTATGAATTGAGGTTTGGTTAGGGTTAGGGTAAGGATTAAGTTTAGGCAATCAGTTGTGATGGTTAAGGTTAGGGTAAGGCTCTAGGAAATGCATTACGCCTATGGATGTCCTCACTAAGATAGAAGTACAAACATGTGTGTGTGTGTGTGTGTGTGTGTGTGTGTGTGTGTGTGAGAGAGAGAGAGAGAGAGAGGTGCACGAGGACACGCTCCACAGTCTAGAGGACATCACACCTCATCTGTGTGTGTGATTGTTGAGTGATTGGACACACTCAGCAATCACACACACACACAGACGGTTGTCATGGTAACAGCAGCTGACCGACAGGCTGCATGCTAACAGCCTCCGTCAGTCTGTTTCTGAGTCAAACAGCAGAAAGTGGCAGCCAAACTGAAGCTGTGTTTTCCTGCAGAGATGTGACCCTGAATGCCTCACGGTCTCCTCCTACAGAGTAACAGCAAAGAGACGCAAAACGACTGCAAAGAGGCGTAAAACGACTGCAAAGAGGCATACAACAGCTGCAAAGAGTCAAAACAGCTGTAAAGAGTCAAAACAGCTTCACAGAGGTGAAACAACCACAGCGACGACCAAGAGATGCTCTAAAACCACCAACAGATGTGAAGTCACCTCATGACAGACATAAGACAGTTTATAATAAGCTGCTTAAAGCCAGAAAGAAGACCACTACCAAACAAAATACACAAAGAACCACGAAAAAAAAAAAGATTTTTGCATCAAATTTGTATATAAATATAACTTTAGCAGGGTTTTTAAGTCAGATAGTTCCAGAAAGTTCTTCTCGGACACATTTTATTTGTCATAAATGACATTTTTGAGTTATTTTGGACAAAACGAGTAATTTTGAACACTTTGTAGTAATTAAAGCCATTTTTCATACAGTTTGGGCAGGTTTTTTTAAAAAGTTGAGTTGTTTAGAACGCATTGTGAATTGTTTTATTCAATGTGAGGCATTTATATATTTCTATATATTGAAAATCACTGTATTTTATGAAGGTATTCCACATTATTTTACTGTGTTTTGTGGTGCCTAAGCTGAGCTTTCTTTTGTTTTTTGTCTTTTTTACATGTAAGAACTTCTAGTCAAAATAAAAGTAAAATGTCAAGTAGATTTATAAACTGAATATTTAAATTAGCTGATTAACTTTGATGATGTTTGAACATAAATAACACGGTACCAATTTAACGTTTTCATTTAAATTGCTTTAAATTTGCTTAATTAATTCAATTGCAGCATTTTAATTAAATAGTTTTACTAATAATATTGTAGTATTTTCCTCCTAATATTAAACTGTGTTCTGATGACTATCCGTGTGTATTTTAGTGTATTTCTGTCTCATATTGACACTCGTTCAGTAAAACGTCGGCTGTTCTGGAGGCTGTTGGAGTTAAAACACTCAGTAAATTATTCATGTGAGCAGAAGCACTCAGCTGCTTTTAAAATCTCATCCAGTCAGCAATTCTCATGTTAACGTCAGTTTTAATTGACCTCAGCGATTCTCATGTCAAAAAGTCTGTGAAAATATATGTGGGAATAAAGACATTGAATAAAAAATTTAAATAAAACATTCGGAAAAAGGAAAGAAAAAGTAGAAATTAAAGCTGCAAGCAGCGTTGGTCGGGTCCTCGCATCCAAACGGCCCGCATGGCCCATGCATGTCCACCAGGTGCTGCTAAAACTGAGAGTGAAAAGTTTCGGCCAGATTGGACTACGTATAGGCTAGGTACACAGCACTTCCTGTTTCATGGCGATAATTCCAAAATGGCCACCAGGTGTCACATGGATGTGATTAGGGCCAGACTCTGATGACACTTGTAAAATTTGAAGCAGATTGGAGCATGTACATGCTAGTTAGACAGCACTTCCTGTTTCCTGGCGAGACATTCAAAATGGCCGCCAGGTGGCACTATGACTGTCAGTGTATTTCGGCCTATGTATGTGACTGTGAACAGACTCTGATGACACTTGTAAAATTTGAGACTGATTGGAGCATGTGCAGGCTAGTTAGACAGCACTTCCTGTTTTGTGGTGAGACAGTCAAAATGGCCGCCAGGTGGGGCTATGACTTGGAGTGTATATCGACCTATGGATGTGATTGGGGCCGGACTCTGATCACACATGTAAAGTTTCAAGCAGTTTGGAGCATATACAGGCTAGTTAGCATTTACTGTTTCCTGGCGAGGCATTCAAAATGGCTGCATTCCGTGGGTCGCCATGGCCACACTAAGACTTTTGCGGAGCGTTTTGATAACTTTTGATCACCCATGACTGGAGTACATCCTGGCCAAATTTCAGCTCTCTCGGTGTTAGTGTGTTTGACTTTATAACTTTTGAATATGTCAAAAAATGACAACTTTGTCCAAAATATGAATCGTATTGAAAATGGCCGCATTCCACTGGTTGCCATGGCCACACCGTCAGACTGTTGCGGACCATTTTGATAACTTTTGATCACCCATGACTGGTTTACATCCGGACCAAATTTCAGCTCTTTAGGGGTTACACTGTTTGAGTTAATAATTTTTGAAAATGTCCAAAAATGACAAAATATGAATCATATTTCAAAATGGCCGCATTCCGTGGGTCGCAATTTCCATGCCCTCAGACTTTTGTGGAGCATTTTGATAACTTTTGATCACCCATGACTGGAGTACATCCTGGCCAAATTTCAGCCCTCTCGGGGTTACGCTGTTTGAGTTTATAGATTTTGAAAAGTGTCCAAAAATGACACAAAACTGTCCAAAATATGAGTCATAATTCAAAATGGCCGACTTCCTGTTGGATTATGGGTAATGTTCCAAGAGGCTTTTTTGTGCGCCTTAACGAGTTAGATATGTGTACCGAATTTCGTGGCTCTAAGTGAAACCCTGTCTGGGGGCTGAATTTTCTTAGTTTTCTAGGAGCCACTGTTGAGCCATTTTGGCACACACATGTACCATTCCACTAAAATATCAAACTTTTCGCTGGCCCTGATGTGTGTGGCATTTTCATATATGTTTAGGGGGTCAAAAAGGCCGATTTCGAGGCCGACAAAGAATAATAAATAAACCCTTGGGTTTCAATAGGGTCCTCGGCACTGTCAGTACTTGGACCCTAAGTATCATTTTGTGTCTCATTTTTCTCATTTTTGTGAAACAAAGACAATAAACAGTAAATTGTGTGGTTCAGGGAGGCAGATCGATGACACTGAGAGCAGCTCAGAGGTCACGTCTTGTGGTTTGTCGATGCTCTGAAACATTTTGACCTGTTTCTGACCCGGCAGCCAGCTGGTCGATGTTGCCACGGCGATGCTCTCCTCCTCCTCCGTTGCCGTGCCGACACGCACATGCTTCACATGTCCACTACTTATTAAACATGATGTAATTAATATGTAGAAATTCTAATTAAGCAGCTTCCCGGTGTCTCAGTCACTGCATGTGATATGAGCTCTGGGCTCGGTGTAATCGCTGAAGTGGCTCTTTTTTTCCAAGAGGCTATTTTTAATGTGTAATTGGATTTTTTGTTCACTTGTTAACAGAGCAGTAGAGTGAATGTAGTGAAAAGTTCATAAAAAATGAAAATCTTACAGTGAGGATGAAGATTGTGTTGACAACTTTCATTCTTTCAGAAGATGAAGAACAAACTGAGCTTTCTAGTAAATAAACACTTCAACGATATGTCATTTTGTGTCTCAATTTGTGTAATTTTGTGTTTCATTTGTATCATTTTGCTTCATTTGTGTTATTTTGTGTGTCATTCATGTCATTTTGTGTCTAAATTTGTGTATCATTTTGTATAATTTTGTGTCTCATTTGCATCATTTTGCTTCATTTGTGTTATTTTGTATCTCGTTTTTCTCATTTTGTGTCTCATTTGTTTCATTCTGTGTCTCATTTCTATCTAATTTCTGTCATTTTGTGTCTTTCTGGTAAATAATCATTTCAGTAATAAGAATTCTCAGCCAAGAAAAATCCATGTTTGTGTTTTTTCAGTCCAACTGGAAGCTCTAGATTGAAAAATAAAACCTTCAGAGCTGAATTTTTCATCTGTGGATTCAAAGAATCTGTTTTATTTGCACTTAGAACACATTTTCAGCACGAATAAAAGTGAACTCAACCTCGCTTTATTTTGAAGGCCTCCGCTGCTGAGCGTTTTCTGTTTACTACAGACAACACTGAACCCTTTTTCTGCTGACTGGAAATCCTCTTCCTTGAATTGCTGCTGGTGGATTTTTCCAAAAACGAGTAAAGAGACGTTTCTATGTGTGGGTTTGTATCTCTGTGAGGACCGGGCTGAGAGTAAGGGATTCAGTTTCAGGGTTCAGGCTTGAACTGGGTGACGGTTAAATCTGGGTTGAGTTTTATTTGTGTTCTCTTGTGCAGAGCGATGTATGCTGAGACTGACACTAAGGAAAAAGGACAACAAACAGATGAGACCAAAAACACACAAAACATCAGCTAGCGACAACAAAAAGACGCTGGAATACTCTGGAAAGGAACTAAACTGTTGAAAAGAGAGATAAAATGTTTTTAAAACATGTATCTGTGACAAAATGGTGCAAAATAACTGTAGAGACACAAAATAAACACAAACAAGTTTACCAAATACCTGAAGAGACCCAAATAAATGCAAAGGAAAACGATAAAGCCAAACACAACTGACTAATGAAGAGACGCAATAAGACAAAAAGAGACAAAAACTGCAATTCAAAGATGCAAATCAATCACATAGAGACACCAAACAACCACAAAGAAACACACAACAACCGCAAAGAGACACAAAAAAACTACAGAGACACAAAACAACCGCAAAGAGACACAAAACAACCACAGACACAAAACAACAAAAAGAGACACAAAACAACCACAAAGAGACACAAAAAACTAGACACAAAGCAATCACAAAGAGACACAAAACAACCAGAAACACAAAACAACCACAAAGAGACACAAAACAACCACAGAGACACAAAACAACCAGAAACACAAAACAACCACAAAGAGTCACAAAACAACCACAGAGACACAAAACAACCGCAAAGAGTCACAAAACAACCACAGAGACACAAAACAACCGCAAAGAGTCACAAAACAACCACAGAGACACAAAACAACCGCAAAGAGACACAAAACAACCAGAAACACAAAACAACCACAAAGAGACACAAAACAACCAGAAACACAAAACAACCACAAAGAGACACAAACAACCACAGAGACACAAAACAACCGCAAAGAGACACAAAACAACCACAAAGAGACACAAAACAACCACAGAGACACAAACAACCACAGAGTCACAAAACAACCAGAAACACAAAACAACCACAAAGAGACACAAAACAACCACAGAGACACAAAACAACCGCAAAGAGACACAAAGCAACCGCAAAGAGACACAAAGCAACCACAAAGAGACACAAAACAACCAAAAAGAGACACAAAACAACCACAAAGAGACACAAAACAACCACAGAGACACAAAACAACCACAGAGTCACAAAACAACCAGAAACACAAAACAACCACAAAGAGACACAAAACAACCACAGAGACACAAAACAACCGCAAAGAGACACAAAGCAACCGCAAAGAGACACAAAGCAACCACAGAGACACAAAACAACCGCAAAGAGACACAAAACAACCACAAAGAGACACAAAACAACCACAGAGACACAAAACAACCGCAAAGAGACACAAAGCAATCACAAAGAGACACAAAACAACCACAAAGAGACACAAAACAACCACAGAGATACAAAAAAACTAGAGACACAAAGCAATCACAAAGAGACACAAAACAACCACAAAGAGACACAAAACAACCACAGAGACACAAAACCACCAGAAACACAAAACAGCCACAAAGAGACACAAAGCAACCACAAAGAGACACAAAACAACCAAAAAGAGACACAAAGCAATCACAAAGAGACACAAAACAACCACAAAGAGACACAAAACAACCAGAAACACAAAACAACCACAAAGAGACACAAAACAACCACAGAGATACAAAAAAACTAGAGACACAAAGCAATCACAAAGAGACACAAAACAACCACAGAGACACAAAACCACCAGAAACACAAAACAGCCACAAAGAGACACAAAGCAACCACAAAGAGACACAAAACAACCAAAAAGAGACACAAAGCAATCACAAAGAGACACAAAACAACCACAGAGACACAAAACCACCAGAAACACAAAACAGCCACAAAGAGTCACAAAACAACCGCAAAGAGACACAAAACAACCACAGAGATACAAAAAACTAGAGACACAAAGCAATCACAAAGAGACACAAAACAACCACAAAGAGACACAAAACAACCAAAAAGAGACACAAAGCAATCACAAAGAGACACAAAACAACCACAAAGAGACACAAAACAACCAGAAACACAAAACAGCCACAAAGAGTCACAAAACAACCACAGAGACACAAAACAACCACAAAGAGTCACAAAACAACCACAAAGAGACACAAAACAACCACAGAGACACAAAACCACCAGAAACACAAAACAGCCACAAAGAGTCACAAAACAACCACAGAGACACAAAACAACCACAAAGAGACACAAAACAACCACAGAGACACAAAACAACCACAAAGAGACACAAAGCAACCACAAAGAGACACAAAACAACCACAGAGACACAAAACAACCACAAAGAGACACAAAGCAACCACAAAGAGACACAAAACAACCACAAAGAGACACAAAACAACCACAGACACAAAACAACCAAAAAGAGACACAAAACAACCACAGAGACACAAAAAAACTAGAGACACAAGCAATCACAAAGAGACACAAAACAACCAGAGAGACACACAACAACCGCAAAGAGACACAGAAAAAAACACAAACAAACACAAAGAGACACAAAACAGATGCAAAGAGACACAAAACAGATGCAAAGAGACACATGTCTGAGAGCTAATATAAGTCCATCATGTTTTATTCTGTTTCTCTTCCTGGTGTTTCTGGTTTTTACTGTTTTCTGTATTTCTTGATTGTGGCACCAGCTGAGATTTGACCAAAACCAGCTTCCCGAATCTGCCAACATCTCCTTAACATCTCTACAGTGTGTGTGTGTGTGTGTGTGTGTGTGTGTGTGTGTGTGTGTGTGTGTGTGTGTGTGTGTGTGTGTGTGTGTGTGTGTGTGTGTGTGTGTGTGTGTGTGTGTGTGTACTTGTTTCTGCTATCTCGGTGGGGACTCGCGTCACGGTGGGGACCAAAAATGAGGTTCCCACGGGGGAAGCAGTGTTTTCTTATCAATGTTGTTGTTACTAAAAAAAAAGTAAAAGTGCAAAGAAAGTTTCTTTACGGTTAGACATTGTTTTGGTCTGGGTTAGGGTTAGGGTTAGATATGAATGGGAGTCAATGGTAAGTCCCCACGGGGATATAAGAACCAGACAAGTGTGTGTGTGTGTGTGTGTGTGTGTGTGTGTGTGTGTGTGTATTCGCTCTAACAGGATCAGTTCGGCCTGAGAATAAAACCCCACATTACAGACATGTTGGTACACTTGTGAGGACTCTTAATCTGGCTCGTTCCTCTGGTTCTCCTTCATCCTGGTGACACCAACAACAAACTCTCAGATGGACCTTTGAGACTTCGGAACCACACGACCCAAGAACGTCCTCAGAAAACCCAGAAGGTCCTCGCAGAGACAGGAACACACTCGGCACACACTCCGTTCCCGTCCCCACTTTGGCCTCGCCGACTGGAAGCTTTCCCATGTCTCTGAAATGTGTGGAGGGTGGGGGTCTGATGGAGGAAATGGGAGCTTTTGTTACCGTGGGAACAGACACTTGACGGACAGGGCGCTCAACCGTTGACGTGGTAACGAGATTCTTATCTCTGTCAGCCAATCAGCGGCCTCCCCCTGGGGAGTCGCTGTGACCGAACACTGCAGTTCGGCTCCTGCTCGGGTTTGATTCTGACCAAGTCATGAACTCTGGAGCTCCTCCCAGAGGGTTCCACGTGTTCTACAGAAGGTTCCAGAAGGTCCTTAGGATGTTCTGGTGGCCCTGTGGTGATCTTAAGGCTTTTCTAGTCCTGCATAGCCAGACCATTCCCTAATGCTGCATAGAATGGTTTCATACACTTCATTATTATTCTACAAATCACTGTGTACAACGGTCTGATAAACCTCATTATTATTCTCTTTTGCCTGTTTTGTGTCTTTTTGTTGTAATTTTTGTGTATTTGTGGTTGTTTTGTGTGGGTTTTTATCAGTTTATATCTGCAATTTTTGTCTCTTGTGATCATTTTGTTTCTGTTTTGATCTTTTTTTATCTCTTTGCAATTGTTTTTTTGGTTGTTTTGTGTCTTTTAGTGGTCATTTTGCAATTGTTTGTTGTTATTTTATGTCAGTTTTTTGGGTCTCTGTTGTAGTTTTGAATCGTTCAGTCAGTTTTGTGTTTGTTTCAGTCAGGAGTTCAATCAAAAGACCAACAACGAGACGATTATGTGTTGAAATTGTGAATTAAATCATTTGACTCAAAACTAAATGGAAATAAGAATATGAAAACACTGACCGTGCTCCGATTTTAGTGTTTCTAAAGTTTGAAATTTGAGGTTTTTCCCTTTTGTGATCCATGAGAAACTTAACATTTGAGGATTTTTAACAAAACAGACAGCTAAGGCTTCAGAGTTTGACCCGGTTTCTGTCTACAATCATTCAGTAGGTTCATCAAAAGCAGCAGTGATGTCGGCTGCACACGGCGAGGATGAGGTGTTGTGGTTAATTGGTCGGTATTTCAGTTTCCCTCCAGATGTGGCCCTCGCTCTCTAAATGCCCTCTTTGTCCCCGAGGCTTTTTCCACAAACCCTCCCATTGACGAGCTGCTACCTGACTCCGTCCTCCTTCCAGACGTCTGGGCCTCGGTATCCTGTGACCACCTGCCTCTACAGAACCGCCTCAATAATCCAGTTTAACGTCACTTATCGCTGCCCTCCGGTTCCTTCACAGGTTCCAGCTGGACGTCTTCATAGCTGTTTAAACTGCTGAGGTGAACATTAAAGAGCAGATTAACAGCAGCTTGGAAAGAGGATTTTTCTTTCCAAACGTGTCTCTGTTTGGTGTAAATGTGAGGTTAGACGTTTCTCAGGTTCTTTTTCCTACTTTGGTTGGACTTTTCTTTGAGAAAAATGGTCCAACAACAGAGAAATATCTCAGATTTTCGTCAACATTGTCTCCTAAAAACAGAAAACACATTTTTAGAAAAATTTCTATTTTACATTTTATAATAAAATGAGGAACAATATTATTTAGAAGTTCAGGAATGTTATTGGAGAACTGATTGGTGTCAAACTTAATTTGTGTCTCTGTGGTTGTTTTGTGTCTCTTTGAGGTTGCTTTGAAATGCCTGGAAAAACGAGTCCTCACCACATCAACAACGTGTTCCCGGACACTGTCGACCCCTCCAGTTTGCTTACAACCGATCAGTGGACGATGCGGCAGCTTTAGCCCTCCACCACATTCTGCAGCACCTGGAGGACAGCAGAGCGTATGCCAGGATGCTCTACCTGGATACAGTTCTGCATTTAACACCATCCGCCCGGCGGACGGATGGAGAAGCTGGCAGACCTCGGCATCCCAACTCCACCCACAGCTGGATTTGGATTTCCTGACCGGAGACCACGGTGGTGAAGATGGGAAGACGGGTGTCAGCAACAGGATCAGCACAGGGATGCTGCTCAGCCCCAAACTCTTCACCCTGTACAACACACTACTGTGGCTCCACCCAGGACACACCGTCATCATCAAATACGCTGATGACACCACATCCTGGGCCTCATCAACGGGGGAGACGAGTCAGGATACAGGACCCTGGTCAACGCACGTTTCTTGTCTATGGAGAGGAGCAACAACCTCATCCTCAACCAGACAAGACCAAAGAAATAATGATGGATTTCAGGAAGAATCCCCTCCTCTACCAGCCTCTTCTCCATCAGAGGGACTTGCGGTGGAGAGGGGCAACAGCCACAGATCACTGGGACTGCAGCTCACACTGGTCTGAGCTGGACAGGTAACACCATGGCCACAGTGAAAAAAGTCCAGCAAAGGCTGTATTTCATGAGGCTGCTCAGGAAAGCTGGTCTGAAGCATCGCCCTCTCACCAGGCCTACAGAGGACTGATAGGGAAACTCCTCACCACTGGAATCACTGTTTGGTATGGAAATACCACAGGCAGAGAGGAAGGCTCTGCAAAGAGTTATGAAGACTGCAGAGAGGATTATAGGGACAGAACCTCCTTCCATGGACTCTATGTATGTGCAGCGCTGTAGGAAAAGACCAGAGGCTCACTCTCTGCTCCGACACAAACAACCTGAGACACAGCAGAACAGACAGCATCAGAACCCACAGAACAGACAGCATCAGAACCCACAGAACAGACAGCATCAGAACCCACAGACAGCATCAGAACCCACAGAACAGACAGCATCAGAACCCACAGAACAGACAGCATCAGAACCCACAGACAGCATCAGAACCCACAGAACAGACAGCATCAGAACCCACAGAACAGACAGCATCAGAACCCACAGAACAGCATCAGAACCACAGACAGCATCAGAACCACAGAACAGCATCAGAACCCACAGAACAGCATCAGAACCCACAGAACAGCATCAGAACCCACAGAACAGCATCAGAACCCACAGAACAGATCAGAACCCACAGAACAGACAGCATCAGAACCCAGAACAGCATCAGAACCACAGAACAGCATCAGAACCCACAGAACAGACAGCATCAGAACCCACAGACAGCATCAGAACCCACAGACAGCATCAGAACCCACAGAACAGACAGCATCAGAACCCACAGAACAGACAGCATCAGAACCCAGACAGCATCAGAACCCACAGAACAGACAGCATCAGAACCCACAGAAGACAGCATCAGAACCCACAGACAGCATCAGAACCCACAGAACAGACAGCATCAGAACCACAGAACAGACAGCATCAGAACCCACAGACCAGCTCAGAACCCACAGACAGCAATCAGAACCCACAGAAACAGCATCAGAACCCACAAGAACAGCATCAGAACCCACAGAACAGACAGCATCAGAACCCACAGAACAGACAGCATCAGAACCCACAGAACAGCATCAGAACCCCAACAAACAGCATCAAGAACCCACAGAACAGACAGCATCAGAACCCACAGAACAGACAGCATCAGAACCCACAATCAGCATCAGAACCCACAGAACAGACAGCATCAGAACCCACCAGAAACAGACAGCATCAGAACCCACAATCAGGCATCAGAACCCACAGAACAGACAGCATCAGAACCCACAGAACAGCCATCAGAACCCACAGAACAGACAGCATCAAGAACCCACAGACAGCATCAAGAACCACAGAACAGCATCAGAACCCACAGAACAGACAGCATCAGAACCACAGACAGCATCAGAACCCCAGAACAGACAGCATCAGAACCCACAGAAAGACAGCATCAGCATCAGAACCCACAGAAAGCATCAGACCCCACAAACAGACAGCATCAGAACCCACAGAACAGACAGCATCAGACCACAGAACAGCCATCAGAAACAGCAATCAGAACCCCACAGAACAGACAGCATCAGAACCCACAGAACAGCATCAGAACCCACAGAACAGCATCAGAACCCACAGAACAGACAGCATCAGAACCCACCAGACAGCAATCAAGAACCCACAGAACAGACAGCATCAGAACCCACAGAAACAGACAGCATCAGAACCCCACAGAAACCCGCTTTTTCAAGCAGCTTCTTTCTGCCCAACAGTCAACACTGATGGCAGAACAAAAAATAAGACTCTAATGCTACCCGTCACTTATTAAATCACATGCAATATCTGTGTTTTTATTATCTGTGAAAACCCTAAAATGTGAAAATTGTTCTCTGAATGAACGTGCGATACTTGTTACAAGTGAAACGTTCTCAGTACGCTCTCTGCTGCCCACCTCTAAATTAAATATACCCACATTTTTATATTTCTTATACATATCAATACTTTTCTTTCCTTCTGTATGGTGTTTTTTTCTTATCTTAAGTTTTGTTACTCAAACTGTGACTCTCAGCGCCTGCACAAGAGTTCCAATGTTTCTGAACTGTTGGTTTTTATTCACAAATGGCCAAAAAACCTGGAAACCTTTGTGTGTCTCTGTGGTCGTTTTGTTCTCTTTGTGGTTGTTTTGTCTCTTTGTGGTTGCTTTGTGTCTCTATGTATTCGTTTTGTGTCCTTTTGAAGCCCCTTTGTGTCTCTTTCAGTCCTTTTTTGTGTCTCTCTATTGCAGCTTTGAATCTTTTCGTCCGTTTTTGTCTCTTTGTGGCGTCCAAACAACGTCTGCAGCTGAATTGATTTAACAGTTAATCTAATGACAGTGAATCACACCTCAGGCTGGCTGCCATGCTCAACTCACACACATGCACACACCACACACACAACACACACAACACACATCACACACACACACACACAGAGAAACAGTGTTAGCGGTGGACAGATGGTTCGCTCTGTGTGAGGAAGCTGATCTGTTTCAGGCTCCCATCACTCCTGCTCTTCATCCTGCTCTTCATCCTCTTCCTCCTCCTCCCTCCTCCTCTCTCTGCTCTCATCTCGTTCCTGTTTCTCCTTTCATTTCTGGACAGGTTTCTACTCGTCTGTCTTTAGTTTCTCTCTGCAGCTCCAGGATTCAGCTCGTTTCTTTTCACTTTGTTGAAATAATAAACCTGCAGCTCCTCCAGCGTCCACATCAGGCTCCAAACATGAGTGAAACTCACAGAACCTCAGATAAAAACGTCCAACTTTGTACCAAAACACTGTAAAACAAACTACTGTGTAAAGAAAAAACTGTGAAAATATTGGAAACGTTAAAATAAATATTCCATTTTTACTAGATTTTAACTAGTAAAACTGTAATTTTTTGGTCCATAATGTAAGAGTAGATGACATGTCATTGTATGGCTGGTTCTGGTCATTTTGTCTCTTTGTGCTCATTTTTTCTTGTTTGTCATAATTTATGACTCTCTGTGTAGCTGTTGTGTGTCTCTTTGTAGTTGTCTTGCATCTTTTTGTCGGTCATTGCATGTGTTTTTGTAGTTGTTTTTGTCTCCTTGTGGTCATTTTGCATCTTTTTGTATCATTGCATGTGTTTAATAGTGACAGGGATGACTCAGAAGTGACAGGAAACAACTGAAATCAGAAACTAAATAGGATTGAAAATTACTAAAGTGAAACGACTGAGTGACTGAAAATGAGCAAAAACAGAAGCAGACAGCAGATGTAACAGCAGGATGCTAACAGCAGGATGCTAACAGCATCTGGACCTTCACTGTCCCTGAACAAACCGCAGACACATGTTTATTGATATTTAAGGACTCTGTCTGCTCACAATGACAGAAAACGTCACATTTCTGTTAACGGGAGTGAAGAACGTGAATGAAGAGCAATTCCTCAGGTGTGTGCCTGTTTCGTGTTGCGTCCGGCTCTGAACGCTCTCGGTTACATATAAGGTCACCCGCCTTTAAATTCCCACATCGACGCTGCAGCTCGCTGAGTCCTTCCCGCGCTGAACTTGACCTGCTGGAGTTCCCATCAAATATTCAGCAGCTCCTTCTTCTTCCTCCTCTCTGACTCTCCAGGAAACACAAACACCAGCAGCTCTACGATCCCATTATCCTCCATAACCGGCCATTAAACCAGTAAACAGTTAAACGTTATTCATAGGGCAGTTAGAGGATCTAACAGAAAACCCCAGAGATTCATTAAAGTACGACCGTTAAAAGATGGAAACAAAATTGTCCTTCAGATTTTTTCATTGTAATATGAAAGTGTTCGATTGTGCAACAAATTAGCTTCAGAAAATGACTGAAAACTGACTTTGAACGAGCAAACGGTGACAGAAAATGAGAGCAGATGAGTTGAAATAAACAAGCAGACACTGAAAATAAATTTTAGAACTGAAAACGGTTGAAAAAGGAGAATTAAAACGACTGATGATGTTTAAAAATGACAACAGAAAATGACAAAGCAGTGACAAACATCTACTGAAAACAGAGACTGTGTGTGTGTGTGTGTGTGTGTGTGTGTGTGTGTGTGTGTGTGTGTGTGTGTGTGTGTGTGTGTGTGTGTGTGTGAGACCCTGAACTACAGACTACCTCTCACACACTCGTCATGTTTCCATCCAGACGTAACACAAAGTTTGACCAGATTTCCACCCTCTGAATGTTATCTATGTATGCTATGAATCAAATTAAACCCTGAAGTCTCGATTAACCACAAAAAGAAGCCAAAGGAAGAGACACAAAGGAATCACAAAAACACACAGGACAACGACAAAGGAAGGACAAATTACCACAAAGACACAAAACAATCACAAATAGACCTGCAAATGCTACAGAGTCCAAAAGTGACCACAAACAGATAACAATTATTACAAAGAGACACTAAAACCACAGATACACACAAACACCCATAGATGCAAAATGACAACAAAGACACACAAAATTGCTTTAAAAAGACACACACTGACTACAAAAAAATGCAAAACAGCCACAAAGAGACACAACAACCGTGGAGTTCAGCTGTGGAGGACCTTGGTAATCAGTAAACTGGCTAAAGTAAATACAGGTCTGATAGAAGAGCAGTGTGTGTGTGTGTGTGTGTGTGTGTGTGTGTGTGTGTGTGTGTGTGTGTGTGTGTGTGGTATCAGGGGACAACATGTGATCGTCCTCCTGCAGCATGTGACGTGTTTTTGGATGTGACCTCTGACCTCCTGTTCACTCGCTCTTTGTTTTCCGTCTCCATGAGCAGAAACTGCTGCTTTGGAGGAAAACTTCTCCTGAACTCCTGAACCTTCAGCTCTCTGTGTGAGGATTTAAAACCTCTGATTGATCTTTTTCAGGTTTTCTGCAGGTAAATGCTACAACCACAATAAGACAAAAAAGACAATAAAGAGACACAAAGCGACTACAAAGAGATAAAGTAACTGCAAAAAGATGCAAAACAAATACAAAGAGACACACAAAGGCTACAGAGTCATAACATCACCACAAAGACACAAAAGCACCACAGAAAGACACAAAAACGACCATGAAGAGACACAAAACAACTACAGTGAAGCTACGAGTCCATCTGAAGATCCCAGCATGGTGGGGCACTGGCAGACCACAGCACTGACAGCACAGTTTCAGGAGGCGTGGAGTCCAGTCCACTCTACCAGCTGTGTTTGTCTGGAGAGGCCTGCAGCTCATCTACAGAAAAGACACTGGACTTCTACTTTATGCAAATCAGCTGCAGCCAAATCGAATTTGCATAAATTGGATGCGGCATGCAGAGATTCCCCGCATCATGAAACTGTCCTCAAACGTCTAAACGAGGCGTCAGTGAACTAAAACCAGGACAGATTCAGCTGCTGCATGCTCACATGCTTTCAGGAACGTCTGTATGTGTAGCCCTGTGACAGACTGGTGACCTGTCCAGGGTGTCCCCTGCCTTCACCCGAGTCAGTTGGGATAGACTCCAGCACCCCCCATGACCCTAGTGAGGATAAAGCGGTTTATAGAGGATGGATGGATGGATGGATGGATGGACGGATGGATGGATGGATGCTTTCAGAAATACTTTTCACTGAAGTTTTTTTGAAATAAAAGGGAAAGCTTGTGGCCGAGCCGCTGTGTTTGTCAACATGTGTGGCAGACCGTCCAGCTGAAAGCTCGGTCATGTGACCACGTAGCGCCCCGCTGTTGCTGCAGCTGTCATGTGACCATGCTGTGGTGTGTTAGTGACCGCCTGCCATCCGTGTGATGTTCAGATGCGGTGCATTGTCTGCAGGAAAATCACATCTAGTGGCCACACAGCTTTAGACACATAACGACTACAGAGAGTCACACAACAACCACAACCTGATGCAAAACAACAGTAAGACACAAAAAGATGACAAGATGCAGAGTAGAACAGAATAGAATAGAATAGAACAGAACAGAACAGAACAGAATAGAATAGAATAGAATAGAATAGAAAGAATAGAACAGAATAGAACAGAATAGAATAGAATAGAATAGAATAGAACAGAATAGAACAGAATAGAACAGAATAGAACAGAACAGAACAGAACAGAACAGAACAGAACAGAAAGATAGAATAGAATAGAATAGAATAGAATAGAATAGAATAGAATAGAATAGAATAGAATAGAACAGAACAGAACAGAATTGAATAGAACAGAACAGAACAGAACAGAACAGAACAGAACAGAATAGAATAGAATAGAATAGAATAGAATAGAATAGAATAGAACAGAACAGAACAGAACAGAACAGAAAACAGAACAGAATAGAATAGAATAGAATAGAATAGAACAGAACAGAACAGAACAGAACAGAACAGAATAGAATAGAATAGAATAGAATAGAATAGAACAGAACAGAACAGAACAGAACAGAATAGAATAGAATAGAATAGAATAGAATAGAATAGAACAGAACAGAACAGAACAGAACAGAACAGAACTGAATAGAACAGAACAGAACAGAACAGAATAGAATAGAATAGAATAGAATAGAATAGAATAGAATAGAACAGAATAGAATAGAATAGAATAGAATAGAACAGAACAGAATAGAATAGAATAGAATAGAATAGAATAGAATAGAATAGAACAGAACAGAACAGAATAGAATAGAATAGAATAGAATAGAACAGAACAGAACAGAATAGAACAGAACAGAACAGAACTGAATAGAACAGAACAGAACAGAACAGAACAGAATTGAACAGAACAGAACAGAACAGAACAGAACAGAATAGAATAGAATAGAATAGAATAGAACAGAACAGAATAGAATAGAACAGATAGAACAGAATAGAATAGAACAGAATAAAAAAAAAAAAGAAAAAAAAAAAAAAAAAAAAAAAAATAGAGAACAGAATAGAATAGACAGAATAGAATAGAACAGAACAGAATAGAACAGAATAGAACAGAAGAAGAAGAACAGAATAGAACAGAATAGAACAGAACAGAATAGAACAGAATAGAACAGAACAGAATAGAACAGAATAGAACAGAAGAATAGAACAGAATAGAAAGAATAGAATAGAACAGAACAGAAAGAATAGAAGAATGAACAGAACAGAATAGAACAGAATAGAACAGAACAGAACAGAACAGAATAGAAAGAATAGAACAGAACAGAAGAACAGAATAGAATAGAACAGAAGAAAGAATAGAATAGAAGAATAGAACAGAATAGAAAGAACAGAATAGAAGAACAGAAGAACAGAATAGAATAGAATAGAACAGAACAGAACAGAATAGAATAGAACAGAATAGAATAGACAGAATAGAAAGAACAGAATAGAACAGAATAGAATAGAATGAACAGAATAGAAGAACAGAAGACAGAACAGAAAGACAGAACAGAACAGAATAGAATAGAATAGAATAGAATAGAATAGAACAGAACAGAATAGAATAGAATAGAATAGAATAGAATAGAACAGAACAGAACAGAACAGAATAGAACAGAATAGAATAGAATAGAATAGAACAGAACAGAATAGAACAGATAGACAGAATAGAAAGAACAGAATAGAACAGAATAGAATAGAATAGAATAGAAGAATAGAACAGAATAGCAGAACAGAATAGAAATAGAATAGAATAGAACAGAATAGAATAGAATAGAATAGAATAGAATAGAACAGAAGAACAGAACAGAATAGAATAGAACAGAATAGAACAGAACAGAATAGAACAGAATAGAACAGAATAGAATAGAACAGAACAGAATAGAACAGAATAGAACAGAATAGAATAGAACAGAACAGAATAGAACAGAATAGAACAGAACAGAATAGAACAGAATAGAACAGAACAGAATAGAACAGAACAGAATAGAACAGAATAGAACAGAACAGAATAGAACAGAATAGAACAGAATAGAATAGAACAGAACAGAATAGAACAGAATAGAACAGAACAGAATAGAACAGAATAGAACAGAACAGAATAGAACAGAATAGAACAGAACAGAATAGAACAGAATAGAACAGAACAGAATAGAACAGAACAGAACAGAAAGAATAGAACAGAACAGAACAGAATAGAATAGAACAGAACAGAACAGAATAGAATAGAACAGAACAGAATAGAACAGAACAGAACAGAATAGAACAGAATAGATGTTTTTTTCAGTCTGTTTTCAGCTGTTTTCTTTTGTCATTTCTGTCGTTCTCTTTTGTTCGTTGTTGCTACTTTCTGCTGTTTTTTAGTAGTTCAGCATTTTTTGTTCTGTCTTGCTTTTGTGTTGTTGTGAGTCAATGTCTAGCTGCTGTTTTCTGGTGTCGTCGTTTGTAATTTCTTGTTTAAAATCGTAGTTTTCAGTGTTTCTATCTGTAGTTTCTGTGACGTTCAGCCTCTCTCCTTTATCTCCTGCTGGTTTAA
>NC_067122.1:1178854-1338854 GCF_021347895.1 Acanthochromis polyacanthus
TTGTGGCCAATTTATGTCTATTTATTGTCATTTTGTGGTTGTTTTGTGTGTCTTTGTAGTCTTTTCGTGTCTGTTTGTTGTTTGTCATTCTGAGACGTGTATGTTGAGTGTGAGAACTCCCGTCTGCATAAAAACACACCTAAAAGAATTTAATCCAAATAAAATCTAAATATTTAATGATAAGTCAGTCAGTGATGTTTTATGGATTGTTTACCTGTAAAAGCAGTGATGTTTTGTTGCTTCACGCTGTTATTTTGAAGAAAACATTGGGTAGTTTTTGGGTTTGGAGAGTTAATCGGTTTCTTTCTGGAGGGAACAAATATGTGAGCTGAGTGTGAACACAGGTGTTACTGTTCAGTAGAATCTGCTGCAGGTGAACCGTCGTATATTTCAGCTTTTACTGACAGCAGTTCAACGTTTTCCTGTCAGAAGATGAGAAGAGTTACAAGCAGAGGGTCAAACATGAGTGGAAACAGCTGCAATAAAACAGCTGTTCTTCATCCAGGAGCTGCAGACGGTAACACTAACAGCAGGAACACGGCTGGTTCCGCTTTAATTCACTGATTAAATCCATCAGAAGGACGGAAAGCAGCCGCACCACGCTGCAAAAATAAAGGAAAAATACACAGAATTTAAATCAACTTAGTAAAAAAAAATGAACAGAAAACAACAGAAAAATAACAGAAAATGAACAGAAAACTAAGAAAACAACAGAAAATGAACAGAAAACAACAGAACACAATAGAAAACAAACAGAAAACAACAGAAAAATAACAGAAAATGAACAGAAAACAACAGAAAACTAATGGAAAACAACAGAAAAACAACAGAAAACAAACAGAAAACAACAGAAAAATAACAGAAAATTAACAGAAAACTAAGAAAACAACAGAAAATGAACAGAAAACAACAGAACACAATAGAAAACAAACAGAAAACAACAGAAAAACAACAGAAAACAAACAGAAAACAACAGAAAAATAACAGAAAATTAACAGAAAACAAAAGAAAACCACCAGCATTTTCAGACAGAGTTGTTTTAATTCCTTGTAGAGTTTTTTGAATAAATATGCTCGTTTTGTGTTTGTATTTTTGTGTCATTTTGTGTTTCCTCGTGGTCATTTTACATCTTTTTGTGCTAACTTGGTTCGCCTTTGTGGGTATTTCGTCCTTTTATGGTCATTTAGTGTCTCTTTGCAGTCGTTTTATGTCACTTTTTTACTTCTTTTGTGTGTCTTTGTGGTCATTTTGTGCACATTTGCAGTTGTTTTGTGTGTATTTATGTTTGTTTTGTATATCTTTGTGATCATTTTGTGTTTTTTCGTGGGTATTTCGTCTTTGTGAGGTTAATTTATTTTTCTTTGTGCTCTCTTTGTGTCTTTTTGTGGTGATTTTGTGTGTCTTGTAAGCAGCAGTGTATCATCTGACACCATGACTTCATCCTAAAAATGTGTGTATGAGACCGAGTGTGAGATGTGGAGATCTGGTTTCAGTCGATGAAGCTGTTGGTGTGTCAAGAAGATGACAAAGACACACTCACACACATACTGTTTTTCTATCCTTGTGGGGATCTACCATTGACTCCCATTCATATCTAACCCTAACCCTAACCCAGACCAAAACAATGTCTAACCCTAAAGAAACTTTTTTGCACTTTTACTTTTTTCAGTAACAACAACATGGCCAAGAAAACACTGTTTAAACTTGTGGGGACTGAAATGAGGTCCCCACAAGTGACATAGTTTTCGGTTTTCCTACAGTTGTGGAAACATTTGGTCCCCACAACTGTAGGAAAAGCTAAACACACACACACACACACACACACACACACACACACACACACACACACACACACCACACACACACCACACACACACACACACAGTTTTACGTTCTGCTTCCTCCAGTATCAGCATCACATCAAATCAGAGCCGAGACAAAGAGATGGCAGGAATCTGCACGACACACTGGTTTCACTGGTTTTACTGGGTTCACTGGTTTAACTGGTTTCACTGGGTTTACTGGTTTTACTGGTTTTACTGGTTTCACTGGTTTTACTGGGTTCACTGGTTTAACTGGTTTTACTGGTTTCACTGGTTTTACTGGGTTCACTGGTTTAACTGGTTTCACTGGTTTTACTGGTTTTACTGCTTCCGCGTCTGTTTTCCAGTTTGGTGCCAGTAAATTAACTCATTTTGAACATAGCACCTAGAATGTTACATTTGTTTGATTTTTTATTTTCCAAGAATTGTAAACAAAAAACTGTATTTTAAGTGTCAACATGTGGCCAGAGCCATTCTGTCTTTCTGCTTGTTTTGTGTCGCTTTAGGTTCTTATGTCTCCAAAATAAAGGGACTTTAATGAAATATCATAATTCTAAGCTCAGATTTGGTTTATTTTCCTGATGGAACTTTAAACGTGATGCATTCAAGGCCTGTCAGAAAGATGAAAATTCTCTTTGTTTTTAAAGTTTCTACAGACTAAAGGAGTCATTTTGGTATTTTTTTAAAAACATGTCTTTAAACCTGCCAGGTGATTTTAGGATGAAAAATGTTTCATTTAATTTCTCATTCAGGTTAACAACATGGTATTTATTCTTTCTAAAGCACGGTGTTGTTATCACCTTTAAGGAACTGAAGCTTCTGTTAGCATTCTGAGGACGTCACATCGACGAGAGCTCACAGCGAATATATCCAAGGTGTGAGGTTATAAATGATCTGAGCTGTGTGTGTGTGTGTGTGTGTGTGTTCTTGTACTTGCTACATTGTGAGGACCATTTTCTGCATTTAACTATCAAAGTGAGGACATTTTTACAAAGTGAGGACATTTTGGCCGGTCCTCACTTTGAAACAGCCATGTTTGAGGGGGAAGACTTGTTTTTAGAGAACAGGTATGAATTGAGGTTTGGTTAGGGTTAGGGTAAGGATTAAGTTTAGGCAATCAGTTGTGATGGTTAAGGTTAGGGTAAGGCTCTAGGAAATGCATTACGCCTATGGATGTCCTCACTAAGATAGAAGTACAAACATGTGTGTGTGTGTGTGTGTGTGTGTGTGTGTGTGTGTGAGAGAGAGAGAGAGAGAGGTGCACGAGGACACGCTCCACAGTCTAGAGGACATCACACCTCATCTGTGTGTGTGATTGTTGAGTGATTGGACACACTCAGCAATCACACACACACACAGACGGTTGTCATGGTAACAGCAGCTGACCGACAGGCTGCATGCTAACAGCCTCCGTCAGTCTGTTTCTGAGTCAAACAGCAGAAAGTGGCAGCCAAACTGAAGCTGTGTTTTCCTGCAGAGATGTGACCCTGAATGCCTCACGGTCTCCTCCTACAGAGTAACAGCAAAGAGACGCAAAACGACTGCAAAGAGGCGTAAAACGACTGCAAAGAGGCATACAACAGCTGCAAAGAGTCAAAACAGCTGTAAAGAGTCAAAACAGCTTCACAGAGGTGAAACAACCACAGCGACGACCAAGAGATGCCTCTAAACCACCAACAGATGTGAAGGTCACCTCATGACAGACATAAGACAGTTTATAATAAGCTGCTTAAAGCCAGGAAAGAAGACCACTACCAAACAAAATACACAAAGAACCACGAAAAAAAAAAAGATTTTTGCATCAAATTTGTATATAAATAACTTTAGCAGGGTTTTTAAGTCAGATAGTTCCAGAAAGTTCTTCTCGGACACATTTTATTTGTCATAAATGACATTTTGAGTTATTTTGGACAAAACGAGTAATTTGAACACTTTGTAGTAATTAAAGCCATTTTTCATACAGTTTGGGCAGGTTTTTTTAAAAAGTAGTTGTTTAGAACGCATTGTGAATTGTTTTATTCAATGTGAGGCATTTATATATTTCTATATATTGAAAATCACTGTATTTATGAAGGTATTCCACATTATTTTACTGTGTTTTGTGGTGCCTAAGCTGAGCTTTCTTTTGTTTTTTGTCTTTTTACATGTAAGAACTTCTAGTCAAAATAAAAGTAAATGTCAAGTAGATTTATAACTGAATATTTAAATTAGCTGATTAACTTTGATGATGTTTGAACATAATAACACGGTACCAATTTAACGTTTTCATTTAAATTGCTTTAAATTGCTTAATTAATTCAATTGCAGCATTTTAATTAAATAGTTTTACTAATAATATTGTAGTATTTTCCTCCTAATATATTAAACTGTGTTCTGATGACTATTCCGTGTGTATTTTAGTGTATTTCTGTCTCATATTGACACTCGTTCAGTAAAACGTCGGCTGTTCTGGAGGCTGTTGGAGTTAAAACACTCAGTAAATTATTCATGTGAGCAGAAGCACTCAGCTGCTTTTAAAATCTCATCCAGTCAGCAATTCTCATGTTAACGTCAGTTTTAATTGACCTCAGCGATTCTCATGTCAAAAGTCTGTGAAAATATATGTGGGAATAAAGACATTGAATAAAAAATTTAAATAAAACATTCGGAAAAAGGAAAGAAAAAGTAGAAATTAAAGCTGCAAGCAGCGTTGTCGGGTCCTCGCATCCAAACGGCCCGCATGGCCCATGCATGTCCACCAGGTGCTGCTAAAACTGAGAGTGAAAAGTTTCGGCCAGATTGGACTACGTATAGGCTAGGTACACAGCACTTCCTGTTTCATGGCGATAATTCCAAAATGGCCACCAGGTGTCACATGGATGTGATTAGGGCCAGACTCTGATGACACTTGTAAAATTTGAAGCAGATTGGAGCATGTACATGCTAGTTAGACAGCACTTCCTGTTTCCTGGCGAGACATTCAAAATGGCCGCCAGGTGGCACTATGACTGTCAGTGTATTTCGGCCTATGTATGTGACTGTGAACAGACTCTGATGACACTTGTAAAATTTGAGACTGATTGGAGCATGTGCAGGCTAGTTAGACAGCACTTCTGTTTTGTGGTGAGACAGTCAAAATGGCCGCCAGGTGGGGCTATGACTTGGAGTGTATATCGACCTATGGATGTGATTGGGGCCGGACTCTGATCACACATGTAAAGTTTCAAGCAGTTTGGAGCATATACAGGCTAGTTAGCATTTTACTGTTTCCTGGCGAGGCATTCAAAATGGCTGCATTCCGTGGGTCGCCATGGCCACACTAAGACTTTTGCGGAGCGTTTTGATAACTTTTGATCACCCATGACTGGAGTACATCCTGGCCAAATTTCAGCTCTCTCGGTGTTAGTGTGTTTGACTTTATAACTTTTGAATATGTCAAAAAATGACAACTTTGTCCAAAATATGATCGTATTGAAAATGGCCGCATTCCACTGGTTGCCATGGCCACACCGTCAGACTGTTGCGGACCATTTTGATAACTTTTGATCACCCATGGACTGGTTTACATCCGGACCAAATTTCAGCTCTTTAGGGGTTACACTGTTTGAGTTAATATTTTTGAAAAATGTCCAAAAATGACAAAATATGAATCATATTTCAAAATGGCCGCATTCCGTGGGTCGCAATTTTCCATGCCCTCAGACTTTTGTGGAGCATTTTGATAACTTTTGATCACCCATGACTGGAGTACATCCTGGCCAAATTTCAGCCCTCTCGGGGTTACGCTGTTTGAGTTTATAGATTTTGAAAAGTGTCCAAAAATGACACAAAACTGTCCAAAATATGAGTCATAATTCAAAATGGCCGACTTCCTGTTGGATTATGGGTAATGTTCCAAGAGGCTTTTTTGTGCGCCCTTAACGAGTTAGATATGTGTACCGAATTTCGTGGCTCTAAGTGAAACCCTGTCTGGGGGCTGAATTTTCTTAGTTTTCTAGGAGCCACTGTTGAGCCATTTTGGCACACACATGTACCATTCCACTAAAATATCAAACTTTTCGCTGGCCCTGATGTGTGTGGCATTTTCATATATGTTTAAGGGGGTCAAAAGGCCGATTTCGAGGCCGACAAAGAATAATAAATAAACCCTTGGGTTTCAATAGGGTCCTCGGCACTGTCAGTACTTGGACCCTAAGTATCATTTTGTGTCTCATTTTTCTCATTTTTGTGAAACAAAGACAATAAACAGTAAATTGTGTGGTTCAGGGAGGCAGATCGATGACACTGAGAGCAGCTCAGAGGTCACGTCTTGTGGTTTGTCGATGCTCTGAAACATTTTGACCTGTTTCTGACCCGGCAGCCAGCTGGTCGATGTTGCCACGGCGATGCTCTCCTCCTCCTCCGTTGCCGTGCCGACACGCACATGCTTCACATGTCCACTACTTATTAAACATGATGTAATTAATATGTAGAAATTCTAATTAAGCAGCTTCCCGGTGTCTCAGTCACTGCATGTGATATGAGCTCTGGGCTCGGTGTAATCGCTGAAGTGGCTCTTTTTTTCCAAGAGGCTATTTTTAATGTGTAATTGGATTTTTTGTTCACTTGTTAACAGAGCAGTAGAGTGAATGTAGTGAAAAGTTCATAAAAATGAAAATCTTACAGTGAGGATGAAGATTGTGTTGACAACTTTCATTCTTTCAGAAGATGAAGAACAAACTGAGCTTTCTAGTAAATAAACACTTCAACGATAATGTCATTTTGTGTCTCAATTTGTGTAATTTTGTGTTTCATTTGTATCATTTTGCTTCATTTGTGTTATTTGTGTGTCATTCATGTCATTTTGTGTCTAAATTTGTGTATCATTTTGTATAATTTTGTGTCTCATTTGCATCATTTTGCTTCATTTGTGTTATTTTGTATCTCGTTTTTCTCATTTTGTGTCTCATTTGTTTCATTCTGTGTCTCATTTCTATCTAATTTCTGTCATTTTGTGTCTTTCTGGTAAATAATCATTTCAGTAATAAGAATTCTCAGCCAAGAAAAATCCATGTTGTGTTTTTTCAGTCCAACTGGAAGCTCTAGATTGAAAAATAAAACCTTCAGAGCTGAATTTTTCATCTGTGGATTCAAAGAATCTGTTTTATTTGCACTTAGAACACATTTTCAGCACGAATAAAAGTGAACTCAACCTCGCTTTATTTTGAAGGCCTCCGCTGCTGAGCGTTTTCTGTTTACTACAGACAACACTGAACCCTTTTTCTGCTGACTGGAAATCCTCTTCCTTGAATTGCTGCTGGTGGATTTTTCCAAAAACGAGTAAAGAGACGTTTCTATGTGTGGGTTTGTATCTCTGTGAGGACCGGGCTGAGAGTAAGGGATTCAGTTTCAGGGTTCAGGCTTGAACTGGGTGACGGTTAAATCTGGGTTGAGTTTTATTTGTGTTCTCTTGTGCAGAGCGATGTATGCTGAGACTGACACTAAGGAAAAAGGACAACAAACAGATGAGACCAAAAACACACAAAACATCAGCTAGCGACAACAAAAAGACGCTGGAATACTCTGGAAAGGAACTAAACTGTTGAAAAGAGAGATAAATGTTTTTAAAACATGTATCTGTGACAAAATGGTGCAAAATAACTGTAGAGACACAAAATAAACACAAACAAGTTTACCAAATACCTGAAGAGACCCAAAATAAATGCAAAGGAAAACGATAAAGCCAAACACAACTGACTAATGAAGAGACGCAATAAGACAAAAAAGAGACAAAAACTGCAATTCAAAGATGCAATCAATCACATAGAGACACCAAACAACCAAAAGAAACACACAACAACCGCAAAGAGACACAAAAAACTACAGAGAACCAAACAACCGCAAAGAGACACAAAACAACCACAGACACAAAACAACCAAAAAGAGACACAAACAACCACAAAGAGACACAAAAAACTAGACACAAGCAATCACAAAGAGACACAAAACAACAGAAACACAAAACAACCACAAAGAGACACAAAACAACCACAGAGACACAAAACAACCAGAAAACACAAAACAACCCAAAGAGTCACAAAACAACCACAGAGACACAAACAACCGCAAAGAGTCAACAAAACAACCACAGAGACACAAAAACAACCGCAAAGAGTCACAAAACAAACCACAGAGACACAAACAACCGCAAAGAGACACAAAACAACCAGAAACACAAAACAACCACAAAGAGACACAAAACAACCAGAAACACAAAACAACCACAAAGAGACACAAAACAACCACAGAGACACAAAACAACCGCAAAGAGACACAAAACAACCACAAAGAGACACAAACAACCACAAAGAGACACAAAACAACCACAGAGACACAAAACAACCACAGAGTCACAAAACAACCAGAACACAAAACAACCACAAAAGAGACACAAAACAACCACAGAGACACAAAACAACCGCAAAGAGACACAAAGCAACCGCAAAAGAGACACAAAGCAACCACAAAGAGCACAAAACAACCAAAAAGAGACACAAAACAACCACAAAGAGACACAAAACAACCAAAAGAGACACAAAACAACCAAAAGAGACACAAAACAACCACAGAGACACAAAACAACCACAGAGTCCAAAACAACCAGAAACCAAAACAACCACAAAGAGACACAAAACAACCACAGAGACACAAAACAACCGCAAAGAGACACAAAGCAACCGCAAGAGACACAAAGCAACCACAGAGACACAAAACAACCGCAAAGAGACACAAAACAAACCACAAAGAGACACAAAACAACCACAGAGACACAAAACACCGCAAAGAGACACAAAGCAATCACAAAGAGACACAAAACAACCACAAAGAGACACAAACAACCACAGAGATACAAAAAAACTAGAGACACAAAAGCAATCACAAAGAGACACAAAACAACCACAAAGAGACACAAAACAACCACAGAGACACAAAACCACCAGAAACACAAAACAGCCACAAGAGACACAAAGCAACCACAAGAGACACAAAACAACCAAAAGAGACACAAAGCAATCACAAAGAGACACAAAACAACCACAAGAGACACAAAACAACCAGAAACACAAAACAACCACAAAGAGACACAAAACAACCACAGAGATACAAAAAACTAGAGACACAAAGCAATCACAAAGAGACACAAAAACAACCACAGAGACACAAAACCACCAGAAACACAAAACAGCCACAAAGAGACACAAAGCAACCACAAAGAGACACAAAACAACCAAAAAAGAGACACAAAGCAATCACAAAGAGACACAAAACAACCACAGAGACACAAAACCACCAGAAACACAAAACAGCCACAAAGAGTCACAAAACAACCGCAAAGAGACACAAAACAACCACAGAGATACAAAAAAACTAGAGACACAAAGCAATCACAAAAGAGACACAAAACAACCACAAAGAGACACAAAACAACCAAAAAGAGACACAAAGCAATCACAAGAGACACAAAACAACCACAAAGAGACACAAAACAACCAGAAACACAAAACAGCCACAAAGAGTCACAAAACAACCACAGAGACACAAAACAACCACAAAGAGTCACAAAACAACCACAAAGAGACACAAAACAACCACAGAGACACAAAACCACCAGAAACACAAACAGCCACAAAGAGTCACAAAACAACCACAGAGACACAAAACAACCACAAAGAGACACAAAACAACCACAGAGACACAAAACAACCACAAAGAGACACAAAGCAACCACAAAGAGACACAAAACAACCACAGAGACACAAAACAACCACAAAGAGACACAAAGCAACCACAAAGAGACACAAAACAACCACAAAGAGACACAAAACAACCACAGACACAAAACAACCAAAAAGAGACACAAAACAACCACAGAGACACAAAAAACTAGAGACACAAAGCAATCACAAAGAGACACAAAACAACCAGAGAGACACACAACAACCGCAAAGAGACACAGAAAAAACACAAACAAACACAAAGAGACACAAAACAGATGCAAAGAGACACAAAACAGATGCAAAGAGACACATGTCTGAGAGCTAATATAAGTCCATCATGTTTTATTCTGTTTCTCTTCCTGGTGTTTCTGGTTTTTACTGTTTTCTGTATTTCTTGATTGTGGCACCAGCTGAGATTTGACCAAAAACCAGCTTCCCGAATCTGCCAACATCTCCTTAACATCTCTACAGTGTGGTGTGTGTGTGTGTGTGTGTGTGTGTGTGTGTGTGTGTGTGTGTGTGTGTGTGTGTGTGTGTGTGTGTGTGTGTGTGTGTGTGTGTGTGTGTGTGTACTTGTTTCTGCTATCTCGGTGGGGACTCGCGTCACGGTGGGGACCAAAAATGAGGTTCCCACGGGGGAAGCAGTGTTTTCTTATCAATGTTGTTGTTACTAAAAAAAAGTAAAAGTGCAAAGAAAGTTTCTTTACGGTTAGACATTGTTTTGGTCTGGGTTAGGGTTAGGGTTAGATATGAATGGGAGTCAATGGTAAGTCCCACGGGATATAAGAACCAGACAAGTGTGTGTGTGTGTGTGTGTGTGTGTGTGTGTGTGTGTGTGTATTCGCTCTAACAGGATCAGTTTCGGCCTGAGAATAAAACCCCACATTACAGACATGTTGGTACACTTGTGAGGACTCTTAATCTGGCTCGTTCCTCTGGTTCTCCTTCATCCTGGTGACACCAACAACAAACTCTCAGATGGACCTTTGAGACTTCGGAACCACACGACCCAAGAACGTCCTCAGAAAACCAGAAGGTCCTCGCAGAGACAGGAACACACTCGGCACACACTCCGTTCCCGTCCCCACTTTGGCCTCGCCGACTGGAAGCTTTCCCATGTCTCTGAAATGTGTGGAGGGTGGGGGTCTGATGGAGGAAATGGGAGCTTTTGTTACCGTGGGAACAGACACTTGACGGACAGGGCGCTCAACCGTTGACGTGGTAACGAGATTCTTATCTCTGTCAGCCAATCAGCGGCCTCCCCCTGGGGAGTCGCTGTGACCGAACACTGCAGTTCGGCTCCTGCTCGGGTTTGATTCTGACCAAGTCATGAACTCTGGAGCTCCTCCCAGAGGGTTCCACGTGTTCTACAGAAGGTTCCAGAAGGTCCTTAGGATGTTCTGGTGGCCCTGTGGTGATCTTAAGGCTTTTCTAGTCCTGCATAGCCAGACCATTCCCTAATGCTGCATAGAATGGTTTCATACACTTCATTATTATTCTACAAATCACTGTGTACAACGGTCTGATAAACCTCATTATTATTCTCTTTTTGCCTGTTTTGTGTCTTTTTGTTGTAATTTTGTGTATTTGTGGTTGTTTTGTGTGGGTTTTATCAGTTTATATCTGCAATTTTTGTCTCTTGTGATCATTTTGTTTTCTGTTTTTGATCTTTTTTATCTCTTTGCAATTGTTTTTTTGGTTGTTTTGTGTCTTTTAGTGGTCATTTTGCAATTGTTTGTTGTTATTTATGTCAGTTTTTTGGGTCTCTGTTGTAGTTTTGAATCGTTCAGTCAGTTTTGTGTTTGTTTCAGTCAGGAGTTCAATCAAAAGACCAACAACGAGACGATTATGTGTTGAAATTGTGAATTAAATCATTTGACTCAAAACTAAATGGAAATAAGAATATGAAAACACTGGACCGTGCTCCGATTTAGTGTTTTCTAAAGTTTGAAATTTGAGGTTTTTTCCCTTTTGTGATCCATGAGAAACTTAACATTTGAGGATTTTTAACAAAACAAGACAGCTAAGGCTTCAGAGTTTGACCCGGTTTCTGTCTACAATCATTCAGTAGGTTCATCAAAAGCAGCAGTGATGTCGGCTGCACACGGCGAGGATGAGGTGTTGTGGTTAATTGGTCGGTATTTCGGTTTCCCTCCAGATGTGGCCCCTCGCTCTCTAAATGCCCTCTTTGTCCCCGAGGCTTTTTCCACAAACCCTCCCATTGACGAGCTGCTACCTGACTCCGTCCTCCTTCCAGACGTCTGGGCCTCGGTATCCTGTGACCACCTGCCTCTACAGAACCGCCTCAATAATCCAGTTTAACGTCACTTATCGCTGCCCTCCGGTTCCTTCACAGGTTCCAGCTGGACGTCTTCATAGCTGTTTAAACTGCTGAGGTGAACATTAAAGAGCAGATTAACAGCAGCTTGGAAAGAGGATTTTTCTTTCCAACGTGTCTCTGTTTGGTGTAAATGTGAGGTTAGACGTTTCTCAGGTTCTTTTTTCCTACTTTGGTTGGACTTTCTTTGAGAAAAATGGTCCAACAACAGAGAAATATCTCAGATTTTTCGTCAACATTGTCTCCTAAAAACAGAAAACACATTTTTAGAAAATTTCTATTTTACATTTTATAATAAAATGAGGAACAATATTATTTAGAAGTTCAGGAATGTTATTGGAGAACTGATTGGTGTCAAACTTAATTTGTGTCTCTGTGGTTGTTTGTGTCTCTTTGAGGTTGCTTTGAAATGCCTGGAAAAACGAGTCCTCACCCACATCAACAACGTGTTCCCGGACACTGTCGACCCCTCCAGTTTGCTTACAACCGATCAGTGGACGATGCGGCAGCTTTAGCCCTCCACCACATTCTGCAGCACCTGGAGGACAGCAGAGCGTATGCCAGGATGCTCTACCTGGATACAGTTCTGCATTTAACACCATCCGCCCGGGCGGACGGATGGAGAAGCTGGCAGACCTCGGCATCCCAACTCCCACCCACAGCTGGATTTTGGATTTCCTGACCGGAAGACCACAGGTGGTGAAGATGGGAAGACGGGTGTCAGCACAGGATCAGCACAGGGATGCTGCCTCAGCCCCAAACTCTTCACCCTGTACACACACTACTGTGGCTCCACCCAGGACAACACCGTCATCATCAAATACGCTGATGACACCACCATCCTGGGCCTCATCAACGGGGAGACGAGTCAGGATACAGGACCCTGGTCAACCACGTTCTTGTCTATGGAGAGGAGAACAACCTCATCCTCAACACAGACAAGACCAAAGAAATAATGATGGATTTCAGGAAGAATCCCCTCCTCTACAGCCTCTTCTCATCAGAGGGACTGCGGTGGAGAGGGCAGACAGCCACAGATTCCTGGGACTGCAGCTCACACCTGGTCTGAGCTGGACAGGTAACACCATGGCCACAGTGAAAAAAGTCCAGCAAAGGCTGTATTTCATGAGGCTGCTCAGGAAAGCTGGTCTGAAGCATCGCCCTCTCACCAGGCCTACAGAGGACTGATAGGGAAACTCCTCACCACTGGAATCACTGTTTGGTATGGAAATACCACACAGGCAGAGAGGAAGGCTCTGCAAAGAGTTATGAAGACTGCAGAGAGGATTATAGGGACAGAACCTCCTTCCATGGACTCTATGTATGTGCAGCGCTGTAGGAAAAGACCAGAGGCTCACTCTCTGCTCCGACACAAACAACCTGAGACACAGCAGAACAGACAGCATCAGAACCCACAGAACAGACAGCATCAGAACCCACAGAACAGACAGCATCAGAACCCACAGACAGCATCAGAACCCACAGAACAGACAGCATCAGAACCCACAGAACAGACAGCATCAGAACCCACAGACAGCATCAGAACCCACAGAACAGACAGCATCAGAACCCACAGAAACAGACATCAGAACCCAACCACAGACAGGCATCAGAACCCACAGAACAGACAGCATCAGAACCACAGAACAGACAGCATCAGAACCCACAGACAGCATCAGAACCCACAGAACAGCATCAGAACCCACAGAACAGACAGCATCAGAACCCACAGAACAGACAGCATCAGAACCCACAGAACAGACAGCATCAGAACCCACAGACAGCATCAGAACCCACAGACAGCATCAGAACCCACAGAACAGACAGCATCAGAACCCACAGACAGCATCAGAACCCACAGACAGCATCAGAACCCACAGAACAGACAGCATCAGAACCCACAGAACAGACAGCATCAGAACCCACAGACAGCATCAGAACCCACAGAACAGACAGCATCAGAACCCACAGAACAGCATCAGAACCCACAGAACAGACAGCATCAGAACCCACAGAACAGACAGCATCAGAACCCACAGAACAGACAGCATCAGAACCCACAGACAGCATCAGAACCCACAGAACAGACAGCATCAGAACCCACAGAACAGACAGCATCAGAACCCACAGACAGCATCAGAACCCACAGAACAGACAGCATCAGAACCCACAGAACAGACAGCATCAGAACCCACAGAACAGACAGCATCAGAACCCACAGAACAGCATCAGAACCCACAGAACAGACAGCATCAGAACCCACAGACCAGCATCAGAACCCACAGACAGCATCAGAACCCACAGAACAGCATCAGAACCCACAGACAGCATCAGAACCCACAGAACAGACAGCATCAGAACCCACAGAACAGCATCAGAACCCACAGACCAGCATCAGAACCCACAGAACAGACAGCATCAGAACCCACAGAACAGCATCAGAACCCACAGAACAGCATCAGAACCCACAGAACAGACAGCATCAGAACCCACAGAACAGCATCAGAACCCACAGAACAGACAGCATCAGAACCCACAGAACAGACAGCATCAGAACCCACAGAACAGCATCAGAAACCCACAGAACAGCATCAGAACCCACAGAACAGACAGCATCAGAACCCACAGACAGCATCAGAACCCACAGACAGCATCAGAACCCACAGAACAGACAGCATCAGAACCCACAGAACAGACAGCATCAGAACCCACAGACAGCATCAGAACCCACAGAACAGACAGCATCAGAACCCACAGAACAGACAGCATCAGAACCCACAGACAGCATCAGAACCCACAGAACAGACAGCATCAGAACCCACAGAACAGACAGCATCAGAACCCACAGACCAGCATCAGAACCCACAGAACAGACAGCATCAGAACCCACAGAACAGACAGCATCAGAACCCACAGAACAGACAGCATCAGAACCCACAGAACAGACAGCATCAGAACCACAGACCAGCATCAGAACCCACAGACAGCATCAGAACCCACAGAACAGCATCAGAACCCACAGAACAGCATCAGAACCCACAGAACAGACAGCATCAGAACCCACAGAACAGACAGCATCAGAACCCACAGAACAGCATCAGAACCCACAGAAAGCATCAGAACCCACAGAACAGACAGCATCAGAACCCACAGAACAGACAGCATCAGAACCCACAATCAGCATCAGAACCCACAGAACAGACAGCATCAGAACCCACAGAACAGACAGCATCAGAACCCACAATCAGCATCAGAACCCACAGAACAGACAGCATCAGAACCCACAGAACAGACAGCATCAGAACCCACAATCAGCATCAGAACCCACAGAACAGACAGCATCAGAACCCACAGAACAGACAGCATCAGAACCCACAGAACAGCATCAGAACCCACAGAACAGACAGCATCAGAACCCACAGACAGCATCAGAACCCACAGAACAGCATCAGAACCCACAGAACAGACAGCATCAGAACCCACAGACAGCATCAGAACCCACAGAACAGACAGCATCAGAACCCACAGAAACAGACAGCATCAGAACCCACAGAACAGACAGGCATCAGAACCCACAGACAGCATCAGAACCCACAGAACAGACAGCATCAGAACCCACAGAACAGACAGCATCAGAACCCACAGAACAGCATCAGAACCCACAGAACAGACAGCATCAGAACCCACAGAACAGACAGCATCAGAACCCACAGAACAGCATCAGAACCCACAGAACAGACAGCATCAGAACCCACAGAACAGCATCAGAACCCACAGAACAGCATCAGAACCCACAGAACAGCATCAGAACCCACAGAACAGACAGCATCAGAACCCACAGGACAGCATCAGAACCCACAGAACAGACAGCATCAGAACCCACAGAACAGACAGCATCAGAACCCACAGAACAGACAGCATCAGAACCCACAGAACCCGCTTTTTCAGCAGCTTCTTTCTGCCACAGTCACACTGATGGCAGAACAAAAAATAAGACTCTAATGCTACCTCACTTTAATCACATGCAATATCTGTGTTTTTATTATCTGTGAAAACCCTTAAAATGTGAAAATTGTTCTCTGATGAACGTGCGATACTTGTTACAAGTGAAACGTTCTCAGTACGCTCTCTGCTGCCCACCTCTATATTTATATACCCACATTTTTATATTTCTTATACATATCAATACTTTTCTTTCCTTCTGTATGGTGTTTTTTCTTATCTTAAGTTTTGTTACTCAAACTGTGACTCTCAGCGCCCTGCACAAGAGTTCCAATGTTTCTGAACTGTTGGTTTTATTCACAAATGGCCAAAAAAAACCTGGAAACCTTTGTGTGTCTCTGTGGTCGTTTTGTTCTCTTTGTGGTTGTTTTGTCTCTTTGTGGTTGCTTTGTGTCTCTATGTATTCGTTTTGTGTCTCTTTGAAGCCCCTTTGTGTCTCTTTCAGTCTTTTTGTGTCTCTCTATTGCAGCTTTGAATCTTTTAGTCCGTTTTTGTCTCTTTGTGGCGTCCAAACAACGTCTGAGCTGAATTGATTTAAACAGTTAATCTAATGACAGTGAATCACACTCAGGCTGGCTGCATGCTCACATCACACACACACACACACACACACACACACACACACACACACACACACACACACACACAGAGAAACAGTGTTAGCGGTGGACAGATGGTTCGCTCTGTGTGAGGAAGCTGATCTGTTTCAGGCTCCCCATCACCTCCTGCTCTTCATCCTGCTCTTCATCCTCTTCCTCCTCCTCCTCCTCCTCTCTCTGCTCTCATCTCGTTCCTGTTTCCTCCTTTCATTTCTGGACAGGTTTTCTACTCGTCTGTCTTTAGTTTCTCTCTGCAGCCTCCAGGATTCAGCTCGTTTCTCTTTCACTTTGTTGAAATAATAAACCTGCAGCTCCTCCAGCGTCCACATCAGGCTCCAAACATGAGTGAAACCTCACAGAACCTCAGATAAAAACGTCCAACTTTGTACCAAAACACTGTAAAACAAACTACTGTGTAAAGAAAAACTGTGAAAATATGGAACGTTAAAATAAAATAATTCCATTTTTACTAGATTTTAACTCAGTAAAACTGTAATTTTTTGGTCACATAATGTAAAAGAGTAGATGACATGTCATTGTATGGCTGGTTCTGGTCATTTTTGTCTCTTTGTGCTCATTTTTCTTTGTTTGTCATAATTTTATGACTCTCTGTAGCTGTTGTGTGTCTCTTTGTAGTTGTCTTGCATCTTTTTGTGGTCATTGCATGTGTTTTTGTAGTTGTTTTTTGTCTCCTTGTGGTCATTTGCATCTTTTTGTAGTCATTGCATGTGTTTTAATAGTGACAGGAGATGACTCAGAAGTGACAGGAAACAAACTGAAATCAGAAACTAAATAGGATTGAAAATTACTAAAGTGAAAACGACTGAGTGACTGAAAATGAGCAAAAACAGAAGCAGACAGCAGGATGCTAACAGCAGGATGCTAACAGCAGGATGCTAACAGCAGTCTGGACCTTCACTGTCCCTGAACAAACCCAGACACATGTTTTATTGATATTTAAGGACTCTGTCTGCTCACAATGACAGGAAAACGTCACATTTCTGTTAACGGGAGTGAAGAACGTGAATGAAGAGCAAATTCCTCAGGTGTGTGCTGTTTGTGTTGGTGGCTCTGAACGCTTCGGTTAATTAAGGTCAGCTTTAAATTCCCCAACATGAGCTGAGCTGTGAGTCCTTCGGTGAAACTTGACCTGCTGGAGTTCCCATCAAATATTCAGCAGCTCCTTCTTCTTCCTCCTCTCTGACTCTCCAGGAAACACAAACACCAGCAGCTCTACGATCCCATTATCCTCCATAACGGCCATTAAACCAGTAAACAGTTAAACGTTATTCATAGGGCAGTTAGAGGATCTAACAGAAAACCCCAGAGATTCATTAAAGTACGACCGTTAAAAGATGGAAACAAAATTGTCCTTCAGATTTTTTCATTGTAATATGAAAGTGTTCGATTGTGCAACAAATTAGCTTCAGAAAATGACTGAAAACTGACTTTGAACGAGCAAACGGTGACAGAAAATGAGAGCAGATGAGTTGAAATAAACAAGCAGACACTGAAAATAAATTTTAGAACTGAAAACGGTTGAAAAAGGAGAATTAAAACGACTGATGATGTTTAAAAATGACAACAGAAAATGACAAAGCAGTGACAAACATCTACTGAAAACAGAGACTGTGTGTGTGTGTGTGTGTGTGTGTGTGTGTGTGTGTGTGTGTGTGTGTGTGTGTGTGTGTGTGTGTGTGTGTGTGTGAGACCCTGAACTACAGACTACCTCTCACACACTCGTCATGTTTCCATCCAGACGTAACACAAAGTTTGACCAGATTTCCACCCTCTGAATGTTATCTATGTATGCTATGAATCAAATTAACCCTGAAGTCTCGATTAACCACAAAAGAAGCCAAAGGAAGAGACACAAAGGAATCACAAAAACACACAGGACAACGACAAAGGAAGGACAAATTACCACAAAGACACAAAACAATCACAAATAGACCTGCAAATGCTACAGAGTCCAAAAGTGACCACAAACAGATAACAATTATTACAAAGAGACACTAAAACCACAGATACACACAAAACACCCATAGATGCAAAATGACAACAAGACACACAAAATTGCTTTAAAAAGACACACACTGACTACAAAAAAATGCAAAACAGCCACAAAGAGACACAACAACCGTGGAGTTCAGCTGTGGAGGACCTTGGTAATCAGTAAACTGGCTAAAGTAAATACAGGTCTGATAGAAGAGCAGTGTGTGTGTGTGTGTGTGTGTGTGTGTGTGTGTGTGTGTGTGTGTGTGTGTGTGTGTGGTATCAGGGGGGACAACATGTGATCGTCCTCCTGCAGCATGTGACGTGTTTTTGGATGTGACCTCTGACCTCCTGTTCACTCGCTCTTTGTTTTCCGTCTCCATGAGCAGAAACTGCTGCTTTGGAGGAAAACTTCTCCTGAACTCCTGAACCTTCAGCTCTCTGTGTGAGGATTTAAAACCTCTGATTGATCTTTTTCAGGTTTTCTGCAGGTAAATGCTACAACCACAATAAGACAAAAAGACAATAAAGAGACACAAAGCGACTACAAAGAGATAAAGTAACTGCAAAAGATGCAAAACAAATACAAAGAGACACACAAAGGCTACAGAGTCATAACATCACCACAAAGACACAAAAGCACCACAGAAAGACACAAAAACGACCATGAAGAGACACAAAACAACTACAGTGAAGCTACGAGTCCATCTGAAGATCCCAGCATGGTGGGCGGTCACTGGCAGACCACAGCACTGACAGCACAGTTTCAGGAGGCGTGGAGTCCAGTCCACTCTACCAGCTGTGTTTGTCTGGAGAGGCCTGCAGCTCATCTACAGAAAAGACACTGGACTTCTACTTTATGCAAATCAGCTGCAGCCAAATCGAATTTGCATAAATTGGATGCGGCATGCAGAGATTCCCCGCATCATGAAACTGTCCTCAAACGTCTAAACGAGGCGTCAGTGAACTAAAACCAGGACAGATTCAGCTGCTGCATGCTCACATGCTTTCAGGAACGTCTGTATATGTAGCCCTGTGACAGACTGGTGACCTGTCCAGGGTGTCCCCTGCCTTCACCCGAGTCAGTTGGGATAGACTCCAGCACCCCCATGACCCTAGTGAGGATAAAGCGGTTTATAGAGGATGGATGGATGGATGGATGGATGGACGGATGGATGGATGGATGCTTTCAGAAATACTTTTCACTGAAGTTTTTTTGAAATAAAAGGGAAAGCTTGTGGCCGAGCCGCTGTGTTTGTCAACATGTGTGGCAGACCGTCCAGCTGAAAGCTCGGTCATGTGACCACGTAGCGCCCCGCTGTTGCTGCAGCTGTCATGTGACCATGCTGTGGTGTGTTAGTGACCGCCTGCCATCCGTGTGATGTTCAGATGCGGTGCATTGTCTGCAGGAAAATCACATCTAGTGGCCACACAGCTTTAGACACATAACGACTACAGAGAGTCACACAACAACCACAACCTGATGCAAAACAACAGTAAGACACAAAAAGATGACAAGATGCAGAGTAGAACAGAATAGAATAGAATAGAACAGAACAGAACAGAACAGAACAGAATAGAATAGAATAGAATAGAACAGAATAGAACAGAATAGAACAGAATAGAATAGAATAGAATAGAATAGAACAGAATAGAACAGAATAGAATAGAACAGAATAGAACAGAATAGAATAGAATAGAACAGAACAGAACAGAATAGAATTGAATAGAACAGAACAGAACAGAACAGAACAGAATAGAATAGAACAGAATAGAACAGAACAGAACAGAACAGAACAGAACAGAATAGAATAGAATAGAATAGAATAGAATAGAATAGAATAGAATAGAACAGAACAGAACAGAACAGAACAGAACAGAACTGAATAGAACAGACAGAACAGAACAGAATAGAATAGAATAGAATAGAATAGAATAGAACAGAATAGAATAGAATAGAATAGAATAGAATAGAACAGAACAGAATAGAATAGAATAGAATAGAATAGAATAGAATAGAATAGAACAGAACAGAACAGAATAGAATAGAATAGAATAGAATAGAATAGAACAGAACAGAATAGAACAGAACAGAACAGAATTGAATAGAACAGAACAGAACAGAACAGAACAGAATTGAACAGAACAGAACAGAACAGAACAGAACAGAATAGAATAGAATAGAATAGAATAGAACAGAACAGAATAGAATAGAACAGAATAGAACAGAATAGAACAGAATAGAATAGAACAGAATAGAACAGAATAGAATAGAACAGAAACAGAATAGAACAGAATAGAACAGAATAGAATAGAATAGAACAGAACAGAATAGAACAGAATAGAACAGAACAGAATAGAACAGAATAGAACAGAACAGAATAGAACAGAAATAGAACAGAAACAGAATAGAACAGAATAGAACAGAATAGAATAGAACAGAACAGAACAGAATAGAACAGAATAGAACAGAACAGAATAGAACAGAATAGAACAGAACAGAACAGAACAGAATAGAACAGAATAGAACAGAACAGAATAGAACAGAATAGAATAGAACAGAACAGAACAGAATAGAATAGAACAGAATAGAATAGACCAGAATAGAAAAGAACAGAATAGAACAGAACAGAACAGAACAGAATAGAATAGAATAGAACAGAACAGAACAGAATAGAATAGAACAGAATAGAATAGACCAGAATAGAAAAGAACAGAATAGAACAGAATAGAATAGAATAGAACAGAATAGAACAGAACAGAACAGAACAGAACAGAACAGAACAGAATAGAATAGAATAGAATAGAATAGAATAGAATAGAATAGAATAGAATAGAACAGAACAGAACAGAATAGAATAGAATAGAATAGAATAGAATAGAATAGAACAGAACAGAACAGAACAGAATAGAACAGAATAGAATAGAATAGAATAGAACAGAACAGAATAGAACAGAATAGAACAGAATAGAATAGAACAGAACAGAATAGAACAGAATAGAATAGAACAGAATAGAATAGAACAGAACAGAACAGAACAGAATAGAATAGAATAGAACAGAATAGAATAGACCAGAATAGAAAAGAACAGAATAGAACAGAACAGAATAGAATAGAATAGAATAGAATAGAATAGAACAGAATAGAACAGAACAGAATAGAATAGAATAGAACAGAATAGAATAGAATAGAATAGAATAGAATAGAATAGAATAGAACAGAACAGAACAGAACAGAACAGAATAGAACAGAATAGAACAGAACAGAATAGAACAGAATAGAACAGAATAGAATAGAACAGAACAGAATAGAACAGAATAGAACAGAATAGAATAGAACAGAACAGAATAGAACAGAATAGAACAGAACAGAATAGAACAGAATAGAACAGAACAGAATAGAACAGAACAGAATAGAACAGAATAGAACAGAACAGAATAGAACAGAATAGAACAGAATAGAATAGAACAGAACAGAATAGAACAGAATAGAACAGAACAGAATAGAACAGAATAGAACAGAACAGAATAGAACAGAATAGAACAGAACAGAATAGAACAGAATAGAACAGAACAGAATAGAACAGAACAGAACAGAACAGAATAGAACAGAACAGAACAGAATAGAATAGAACAGAACAGAACAGAATAGAATAGAACAGAACAGAATAGAACAGAACAGAACAGAATAGAACAGAATAGATGTTTTTTTCAGTCTGTTTCAGCTGTTTTCTTTTGTCATTTCTGTCGTTCTCTTTTGTTCGTTGTTGCTACTTTCTGCTGTTTTTTAGTAGTTCAGCATTTTTTTGTTCTGTCTTGCTTTTGTGTTGTTGTGAGTCAATGTCTAGCTGCTGTTTTCTGGTGTCGTCGTTTGTAATTTCTTGTTTAAAATCGTAGTTTTCAGTGTTTCTATCTGTAGTTTCTGTGACGTTCAGCCTCTCTCCTTTATCTCCTGCTGGTTTAATGTAGAAACACGAGTCCATCTTTGACAGTTTGGTCGAAAAAACGGAAACCCAGAGTCTGACAGAGAGTGGTACTGAGTGTTAGTGTGGTTTATTGTGTGCATTAGTGTGTCTTTCAGTGTGTGTTAGTGTTAATGTGAGCTCCAGATTAAATCTGTATTATGCAGGCTGCAGTCTGAGGCGTCACTCACACTGATAATGACTGTGTGTGTGTTCTAGTGTGTTCTAGTGTGTTCTAGTGTGTTCTAGTGTGTTGTAGTGTGTGTTGTCGTTTAATTCCTCCAGCTGTCAGCTTTGATCAGTCGGCTGTAAAATGTGAATCAGAGAAACATCAGATTAATGAGGAAACAGGAAGTGGGAGGAGTTTTAGTCGCTCTTTGATGGATTCTGGTTTCTGAAGTTTTCTGTCATTTTCAGCCACTGTTGGTAAAGACTTTCTGTGTTTTTTAGTTGATATTTTCTGTTTTATTGGAGCTTTTCCTCACTGTGTTTAGTCGCTGTTTTCTGTTGTTTATGGTCACCATTTCCATTTTATATTAAACCACTGTTTTCTAGTTCCATTTTCTGCATTTTTTCCCAGTTTGCTGGGTTTTTATTCATTTCTATTTTCTTGCATCATAATAATCATAAAATCATCTCTGAAATGAGTGTTTTTCATTTTTATGAGTCACACATGAGGCTGATTCATTGAATAAACATAAAAACATCATAAACTTCACTCAGTTTAACTCAAAAATCTGACAAGAATAAATCACTTTCCTGAAGCCAAACGCTGTAAATCTGACTTCATCTTTCATTTCTGATTTCTTGTCAACGTGCCGACGTTTTAAATGGAACACAACATGAAAACACGAAAACATGAAAACATGAAAATATGAAAACATGAAAACATGAAAACATGAAAACATGAAAACGTTAAAATATGAAAACATTAAAATCAGGACAGATTCTCATGAACTCAGTAAATAAAACACAAGATTTAGGTTTCCTGAAACTGATTCAAGCTGCTTTTAATGTTTTCATCACGTTAATGAGAGGGAAAACTAAACACACACACACACACACACACACACACACACACACACACACACACTGATTAATCCAGTGGAGCTCAGAGTTCAGTGAAACACAAACAGCACAAAGGAAAGAAAAACACAAAGTTAAGGCGGTAAAACACCAGACAGGATGTTTGTGTGTGTGTGTCGGGGGTGGGGGGGTGGGGGGTGGGGGGGGATGTGTGGTCAGGTGCTGGCTATACTTGTATAGGAAAGTATAGTATGGGAAAACCGAAAACTATGTCACTTGTGGGGACCTCATTTTGGTCCCCACAAGTTTAAACAGTGTTTTCTTGGTCATGTTGTTACTGAAAAAAGTAAAAGTGTAAAAACGTTTCTTTAGGGTTAGACATTGTTTTGGTCTGGGTTAAGGTTAGGGTTAGATATGAATGGGAGTCAATGGTATGTCCCCACGGGGATATAAGAACCAGACATGTGTGTGTGTGTGTGTGTGTGTGTGTGTGTGTGTGTGTGTGATGGGAGGACGAGGCCAAACATGTTCACTTCCAGTCTGATGTGTCATCAAGTCGCTACGCTGCATAAATCTGTCTGCAGGTGTGTGTGTTGTTGTGTGTTGTGTGTTGTGGTGTGTTGTTGTGTGTTGTGTGTTGTGGTGTGTTGTGTGTTGTGGTGTGTTGTGTTGTTGTGTGTTGTGTTGTTGTGTGTATTAGTGTGTGTGACACTCTGTCAGTTTTGAAAACAGCAGGATGATCCTTTAATCGACCAATCAACAGAGAGCCAATCAGAGAGCAGCACCCAGGGCTGAATAATATGAGCCACTGTTGTCACAGGAACTTCAAGCTGTTTAGAGATGGTCTTATAGCCTTTACCTTTAAGATGTTTGTCTATCATTTTTTTCGGATGTCCTGGGACAATTCTCTCCTTCGCTTTCTGTTGTCCATGTTCAGTGTGGTACACACCTTTTCACCAAACAGCAGGGTGACTACTTGTCTCCCTTTAAATAGGCAGACTGACTGATTATGAGTTTGGAAACACCTGTGATGTCAATTAAATGACACACCTGAGTTAATCATGTCACTCTGGTCAAATAGTTTTCAATCTTTTATAGAGGTACCATCATTTTTGTCCAGGCCTGTTTCATTAGTTTGTCCTTTTAAATAATTATGTTAATCAACAATTCAAAAGTGATGGCTGTTTTTGATTATTTAATTTTCAATAAATTTTTATTTATTGTTACTTTTGTGAGTTTCAAGTGATTTCAGTGAGAATTGTGGGTTTTTCCTTCTTTAACTGAGGGGTACCAACAATTTTGTCCACGTGTGTATATCGAATCTTTTTTTCCTACCGAGCCCCGGAAGGGACATGTCCGTATGGCGAAGCGACAATGAAGGACACTCACCCGGACGAGAATTTTATTGAGTTTTATTTTGAAATCGGCCTGAAATACACAGACATTCAAGCAGTGCGATGCGCTAAGAGTCTGCCATGCAGACCAGCGATCCTGATAATGGTAAGTTTTATTTCTCCAACATCCTGCTGTTATCCTACTATGAATACGCTAGCTACAACAGTCCCACATCAGTATTATGGACGTTCCGCCAGCTAACGCGGTCCGGACACCGGATCAGTGATCAGAGGTTGGCGTTGAACTATTGTTTGCCAGCCAGTTAGCCGCTGGTAAGCTAACAAGCTATGAAACAACTCCTTGTAAAACCGGAGGAAAGCAGCAGCAATATTTCAGTCCAAGACCTGTATTCAGAACCTCCCACGCTGTTACACAATGACCCATTAATCATATTACTGAACTATATGGTTATCATTGAAATTTCCCTTGAAGAACCAGTGAACTCTTTGCGAACACATTTTAATTTATGTGTTGATTATGTTTCGTATCAGTAATACAAGTCTAAAAAACTGATTGAAATGATCAAGTTAACACAATGAAGTAAAGAGTACTGGTAATCTGCAGCTATTTTCATAATTTCAAGGTAAAATTCTGATGTGTGATTTTCTAGCTTTGCAGATGTGGAAATCCAATGCACTGATTTCTTATACACAGATGCTTTTGGTGTTTTTTGTTGTAAAATAAAACAAGGCATTTATCACTGTTGGAAATGATTACAGGTATTATTTGTAACACTTTCTAACATTGTATGGACAAAGCAATAAATCAGTTAATGGATAAAATCATTTGTATTACAGATGCTATCAACAGCATGTCTTGTTCATTTTATTTAGTTGTCGGCCTTGGATGATGAGGTCCAGTTACCAGGAGCACTAGTCTGCAGCTTACTGGTTCCGTACTGCAGCTCCTCCACGCCGTCCTCCTCTCTACAGACCAAATCAAGTAAGATCTGTTTAGACTATGCAGACATCAACATGATCAGTATGTTATCGTTTGACCCATCCTAAAATCACAAAATAGAACATTTACTTTAAGTTAACTGTGTTTATGAAAATAGAAAATAATTACTGACAGCTCGTACTTTTTGGTGCTTTTATGCAGGAAAAGGGAACCAGGAAGCTGCTGTGGATCCTCTGCAGTATCTGGAGAGGTCAGAGGAACGGTTCTTGGAACAGATCGGAAGACACCAAGACGTGACCTCTGCCATGCTCCAGAACATCCAGAAGATGAATGAAAACCTTGGTTGCACTGATGGGACGCATGGTGTCGGTGCTGGAGCAACTGTCCCAGAATTAAACTGCATTGTTGACTATTGGCTTTTCTAGAAAATAAATCTTTTTTAGTACTTCACCTGTTTTGTATTTTACTCATGCACTTTGGGTGAATAAACAGAAATTTGTGATGAGATGCAAATTTTGTCTATAATCTACAGAGACTTTATTCAGTGTTCAGTGCACACTTTTGTTACACACATTTTGACAGATAAGCAGTTGTGCTTTTCAAGCAGATTTTAGTCAGAAACATCAGTAGCATATGTTGTTGTTTTTACTGTTACACCAATCTAGGTAGATAAACTGCACTACTGCAGCAGACATATTATTGAAATGTGCTTCTATTATGTGTCTACATACACTGCTCACAAATAGTTATTCAACTTTTGGGTGAAATTGATGGAAAATATAAAAAGTGCATGCTGTAGTGATATATCATAAAAGTAGGGTATTTAACTAGAAACATGCAATAGTGATTTCCTCATCTCAAAAAAAATTATTGAATCAAAAGCTAACAACAGTGGAGGGTATGTCACAATAAAAAAGTCTCAGTTTGGACAGAACAGCAGCCTTCAGCTGAAATCCAGTACGATTGTGTCCCACCAGTGGCGTGATCATGGATGTGTCCAGGCAGCAGCTGACCTCTGCCTCGTAATTAGCCTTAAGACCAGCTATAAAGATAAACATAGATATTATCATTATCATCAACATATGGTGCATGTGTTTAACCTTTAAGCTTTGTAGGGATGCAAATGTAGTCGAAGCTAAGTAGCTAAGCTAATGCTAACACGTTCAGTGTTCAGAATCAAAACATCTCTAAAAATTACCTGTTTTCTCAAACGTAGTCGCCGTTCCCTGTGACAACCATGAAGACAGATAATCACAGAAGAGCTCATCTGAAGAGCAAATGTCCAATAAGGTTCCTGTTTTTGTTTGCCATGTCCTTCCAGGGCTCAGTAGGAAAAAGTCTGAATATATGGAATGAAACTTTGAATAGATGGAATGAAAATCTGAACATTCTATATTCAGACTTTCATTCAATATATATCAACTTTCGTTATATATATATATCAACTTTCATTCAATATATAATTTCCTAAACGGCATGCCATACACACACACATATATATATATATATATATATATATATATATATGTGTGTGTGTATATATATATACACACACACACACACACACACACACACACACACACACACACACACACACATATATAGCTCCGTGCCGCTATCTGGCAATGATACAGAAATCTTTAACTAATCCATGGATCCAGACTATAAGCTGCATCACTGCCAGAATCTGATCACTTGGTCCTTGTGTCATTTCTGACTTTCACTGGAAATTTCATCCAAATCCGTTGGTGTGTTTCAGAGTGATGCTGCTGACAGACAGACAGACAGAACTCGACTACATTCCTTGGCGAGTCCTAAACAAATAAAATGACTTGTTATTTCTAAATATTTACATCCTTTCCTTCCATCAGCATCGAGTCTCTAAACAGACATTTGTTTTTTCTGAATCCTTTCAGATCAACGGCTTCGTTTAGCATCAAGTGCAGGAAACAAGCACAGACGATGCAGTCATTTTTCAAAATAAAACACCCTGCAGCTGGTACCAGACATAAAATATAAAATAAACCGTTTTTGTTCTCTCTCTGTGTCCCGGTGGTCGGGGACCACTGTCCTGTATGACTCAAAATATGGCCAAAATAAGTTAAAAATTCAACATCTAGTGAGATAATGTTGCTCAAAATGACTCCAAACCATCCAGAACGTCCTTAAAGTTGCTCACATTCACTGAAAATTTGTTCAGACTAAAAAAGTGCCCAGAATGACTTCACATTTCATCCAGAACGAGTTCAGAAGTGTCCACATTCAGAGGCTGAACTCTAAATTCTTCCACACTGAGTTTCTGATCATCTAGAACAAACTCCACTCTCTGCCTGTGAGGAAACCAAGTGCTCCCCAGCTGACAGCTGAGCCTCCAGACAGCCACATGTTGTTCTCGAAACAAGCGCTCCCTCCTCTCTCCTGGGGCCGACTTCATGCTCACAGCTGTTCCAGATGCAGAGGTTACCGGAGGACAGGAACACCAGCCTGTCTCCACCCGCACAGGCCCGCCCCGGGCATTAAAACAAGCACACTGCTGTACTACGGCGCTTCATTAGATCCACTTTAAACTGAACCAAAACTCAAAAACTGAAGCAAAGTAACTCCACCACTGTTGGAAACGACTAAAAGGCGCCCACAGGGGTTGAAATGTGACTGAGAAGTATCCAGAATGTCTCTGAACTTATCAGAAATGTCCTAAAGTTTGTCCAAAATTTGTCAAAAAGTACTCAAAATTTGCCCAAAATAACCAAAAACGTAGCTAAAACTACTCAAAACATTTTTAAATGCCTAAAAATGTGTCCATAATTATTTAAAACTCTCAAAAATAACTGAAAAATGTCCAGAATGTCTCTAAACAGATGAAAAATGTCTCAAAATTTCTCCAACTTGACCTGAAACTGAGCAAAAGCTACTCAAAACATTTCTAAAACGTGTCCACAGTTATTCCAAATTCTCAAAAATTCCTTAAAAATTCCTCAAAATTCTTCCATAATCAGGAACTTCAGCTGTCTCCTCCCGCTCAGGCCCACTATGGGTCACAAATGAAACAAACTTTTGTCTTTGAGCACTCCAGTCGACCCTTTACTCCAAATCAAACGCACCCGCAGCAGACTTCTTCTGCCATGCTGCAAGACAACAATGAACCAAGCGCTCCTCATCTTCTCCTCAGAAGCTTCATTCACTCCACCCGTCTCTTCCAGCACATCATGGATCACAAACCAAGCGCTCCTTCAGGTTCAGAAGTGTCTTTCAAAAATGTTCCCGTCAACAAAACAAGCACTCCTTCGACTGACGGTGACACAAAGTACAAGTCTACAATTCTACAATTTCATTTAGCAGATGCTTTTGTCCAAAGCGACGTACAACACAAGCAAGTATTCAGACATCAGGAAAAACCTGTAGTAAGTGCAAAAAGTGCAAAAAGTGCGATTAGTCAAAGTGCAGATGAAACCAAAATCAAGCGCACCCCTTTGTCCTCCATCTCGTCCCCATGTGTAAACCAAGCGCTCCCTTCCTAACAATGAACCAAGCGCATCTCAAAGCTTCACATCTTTTTTTTATCCTTCTAGAAAATAAAACATTGCTGTGATGAAATCAAACCAACCCGACTCTGTTACATTTGATCTCCTCCCACCTTCCCGTAGACTCCGTCCTTCTCAGCTGGCATGAATCCGTGTATCATTCGTTCATTCATTTTTCAAAATAAAACCAAAACCAAAAAAACAAATGACTTGTTTTTTTCAATATTTGTTTCCAGACCCAAAACAAAAAAATGGAAAACGAATCTTTTTTCAGATTTCCGATTTTGTGCACAATTGGAAAATGGACAAAACGGATAACAGGGTTAGAATAATAACTCTAATTTAGCTATTATTGGTACCCATTTCCCAATGTGCTTTGCTCGCGCAACAGAGTAGACGCCGCTCGGGGTGCTGCACAGCGAGAAATACGTCCGCCCTGTTGGACCGGTCACCCGCTCCACTCAGCGCTGTTTGACAGCGCATTTAATCCATCTGAACTCTGAATAAAGATTCGTTTTCCATTTTTTTGTTTTGGGTCTGGAAACAAATATTGAAAAAAACGAGTCGTTATTTCGTTTTTTTTGGTTTTGGTTTTATTTTGAAAAACGAATGAACGAATGATACACGGATTGGCATGTCCTGTCTAAAATCAAATGCTCCTTTGATCTTTTCTGCAACACGTTTCTTCAAAACAACAAAGTGTAAATGTCATGAAATCAAACGCACCCCTCTCTATCTCCACCCCAAGCTGATCTTTGGTGCTCGCTTAATCATCCCCCGCCTGTGCTGCATCATAAAACCAAGCGCTCCTTCCATTAACTCCACACTAGAGCTTCATTTAGATGACTTTCTCCAAGATGAAGCTGCTACGAAATCAAACCAACCCTTCCTACATCTTGGTGTCCACTCAGCTGTCATGTGATGCATCATAAAACAAGCGCTCCTTTCAGAACCTGGAGGTTCCCTTCACATCTGTAACGAACACAAAGTGGAGCTGCACCATCATCAGTCACTTAGTCACCTCCTGCCTGAGTCTGGTCTCCTCATGCCTGTCTTGTATAATAAACCAAGCGCTCCTTTCATTAACTCCACCCTGGAGCTTCTTTTCACAAGATTTCACTACATGTTCACCTAAAGCGCCAGATGAGGCTGCATCAAAATCAAACAAACCCCTCCTGCAGCTAGATGGATTCACAGCTGTCATGTGATGCATCATAAAACAAGCGCTTCCTTCAGAACCTGGAGGTTCCCTTCACATCTGCAAGGGACAAAAAAATGGACCTGCATCAATATCAGTCACGTAGTCACCTCCCGCCTGAGTCTGGCCTCTACAGCAGGCTTGTGATGTATCCTAAACCAAGCGCTCCTTTGGTTAACTCCACGCTAGAGCTCAATTGAGATGTTTTTCTCCAAGATGAAGCTGTTGCAAAGTCAAACCAACCCTTCCTATGGCTCGGTGTCCTCCTAGCAGGTCTGTCCTGCATCATAAACCAAGCGCTCCCCTGCTACCTCTACATGTATTTCATCCACCTGCTCCTTCCTCTGTGGCTGCGGTGCATCAAATCAAGCGCTCCCTTCATTACCTCACTGCTGGAGCTCACATGCACCTTGTGTTCCCCCCCCGTCCCCTCCACCCCATCTTCATCAGGCATCACAAACCAAACGCCCCCCGCCCATGTGTCTCTGCAACAGAACCGAACCTTCCGGTCCACAAACCGAGCGCCCCTAAGCTTCACATCAACCATCATGCGTTCTTTCTTTGCAACATCCAAAACACAAAGCGGAGCCGCAACGCGCGCGCGCACACACACACACACACACATACACACGCAACCACGCACGGACACGCGCACGTACCTCTGGAGCTGCTGAAGGCGGTGTACCAGGACAGGGAGACCAGCCCGCACAGCCCGAACAGCAACACCGTCAGGAAGGAGACATTTCGGAGCCTCATCTCCGGAGCCCCGGGAGCATGTCCGCACCGAGAGGGGGGAGCACCGGGACCGGGGGGACGGAGGGGAGGAGAGGAGGAGGGGGAGAGGCAGGTACCGGCAAGTAGACGGACGGAGACACGCCGACACCGGAGAGACGCGCCGACGAGAACCGAGACGCGCCGAGAGACACCGACGGAGACCGAGAGGCGGGCGGAGCTTGTTACCGACTGAACGACAGGAGAGAGACTGGAGAGAGAGAGAGAGAGGAGGGGAGGGGAGGGGAGGGGGTGAGGCTGGAGGGAGGGGTCATAAAGAGGGGAGAGAAGGGAGGACAGTGAAGGGGTGATGGGGAGAGAGAGAGAGAGAGGAGGGGAGGATGAAGGAGGGAGGGAGAGCAGAGGGGAAAGTGGGGGGTGAGAAGGGGAGAAAGAAGAGAGGGGGAGGAAAGGGGTGAGAAGGGGAGAAAGGAGAGAAAGAAGAGAGGGGGAGGAAAGGGGTGAGAAGGGGAGAAAGGAGAAAGGGAAGGAGAGAAGAGGGGAGAAAAAGTGGGAGGTAGATGGAGGGATGAGGGAGGGAGGGATGGGCAGGAAAGGGGTCAGAAAGGGAGAGAGAGAGGGGAGAAAGCTCTTTCTTCCCTCCTTCTTTCCTCCCTTTGTCTCCCTACCTCACCCCTTCATCTACCTCCCCTGTCCTGGAGGGAAGGGGTGAGACTGGGAGGGATCAAAAAGAGGGAAGAGAGAGAGGAAAGGAAGGAGAAAGGGGGGTAAATGAGGGGGTGAGGGAGGGAGATAGAGTTTAGTGGGGGAGAAGAAAGGAGGGAGTGAATGATGGGGGAGATAAATGAAAGAGTAAGGGAGGTGAAAGGGGTTAGATCTTTGACCTTTGACCCTTAATTTCTTATTTGTCTTTCCACAATAAAAGCATGAATGATTTAAATTCAAATCTGTTTATTTTTTATTTTCTCCATAATAAATTCTTCTGAGAAGCAGAAACAGTAAAATCATCTCCACAGAACCAGAAACTAAAACACCGGTTCTACATCAAACCTCTGAACGTCACTTTATTCTGAAGATTCTCTATTTATCCATTTCAGCTCCACATAGTTTAGTTTTTAGTTTAGTTTTGTTTCTTCAGAACATCAGAAATCATATTTCTCACATCATGAACTGAATTAAGCTTCAGGTGTGGAGCTTCACTGCAGGTCAGAAGGCAATATTTCTGTAAATCACCGATTCATGCAGGATTTTATTTTTCCACAATAATAAACATAAACAACAATCAATAAACCTGCAGCTTTAATTCTAAAACTTCAGAACTTCTGGTTTTGTTTATTTTTTAGAATATTCCAGATTATTTCCAGGTTTTACATGAAAATACGACATTTTTGCACCAATAATGTAAATTGTCATGAAATTTTATGTATTTCGATTTAATTAAACCTCTAAAAATATACTTTCACCCACAAACTGAAATATTTATTTTTTTTAATGCATTTCATTTTCTTTTAATTTTAAATTTAAATTCATGCACAAGAGTTGAAACGGATGAAAATTTATAATAATTATTATTATTATAAATATTTCTCTATATATAAATAATTAATTGAAATAACTAAAAGTGGATTTAAAGGTCATAGACTTTTATTTTCTGTTTTATAGCGTCTTCTGCAGTTTACATCCGGTTTTATTGAGGTACACTGACACCTGGTGGTCAAACCCCGCAGGTACACCTCTGACTTTATTTCATTTTTAAACGTCTTTATTCTGCACATTTAATCCAGATCTTATTTCTTCAGAAAAACTTCTGACAGAGTTCCTTCTTCGTTTACTTGAAATTAGTTTTTTTTAAATGTATTTTTGTTTATTTATTTTCTTTATCCAGCACTGTGTTGTTGTTGTTTTTATATGCGTCCTAAACTGGATGGTTTTATAATTATATTACTGTTATTTTACTTCTTTGTGAAACTTTAATTTACAAATTATTCTTATTTTTCTTCTTCTTATTCCAGCATTGTGTTTAGAAAAGTTCTCCATAAATAAAGTTTATCAGGAAGTTTTCTTCTGTTTTTTGTAAATATCTGAATGTTCTGTTGTCTGTATTTCATCCTCATATTAATTTTATATTGATTTATTTCTGACCTGTATTTAGTTTTACTGAAATTTATGACAGAAACAAACAAACACAGAATCTTAAACCTTCCGTATGTAAAAAAACAAAACAAACAAACATTAAAATCCCCATGTTCTATGAATAATAACTGGAAAACAAAGAATTCTGCTTCACATATAAAGAAGTTCAGCTCCAGTTTTCTGACTGAAATAGAACATTTTTAATCCAACAGTTTATTCATAAATAAAGTTGAGTTTTCAAACAATCCAAGGCTCCAGTTTATCTGCTGATAAACGCTCATATTTAAAATATAGAATCAGAAATTACACCAAATAAAATCAGCACAAAGTAGATCAGTAAAACTAGTTATCTGTAATTCAACAAAAATAGAAAATCTGGTTAATTACTTACAATAATTTACCATTTTCAAATCTTTAATGTGGGCTGTACAGTGCAGTAGTGGTTAGCACTGTCGCCTTGCAGCAAGAAGATCCCCGGTTCAAATCCCGGCCTGGGATCTTTCTGCATGGAGTTTGCATGTTCTCCCTGTACATGTGTGGGTTTTCTCCGGGTACTCCGGCTTCCTCCCACAGTCCAAAAACATGCTGAGGTTAATTGGTTACTCTAAATTGTCCGTAGGTGTGAATGTGAGTGTGATTGTGTGTCTGTATATGTAGCCCTGTGACAGACTGGTGACCTGTCCAGGGTGTCCCCTGCCTTCACCGAGTCAGCTGGGATAGACTCCAGCACCCCCCATGACCCTAGTGAGGATAAAGTGGTGTATAGAGGATGGATGGAAATCTTTAATGTACAGATCTAACAGCTGTACTCACTCATTCTCAGTGGAAACCAAAAGTTCTTCAGAAACTTCTTCCAGCTCTGCAGCAGAAGTTCCCATAAATGTGAGGTTCTTGTAGGTTCTTTGCTTTCATTCTTCTGTCCAGTTCATCCAAACCAGCTCCAAGGTTTAAGTCTGGAGACTCCATGTTCTCAACCACCTGGTTCTTTGTTCTTAGGGTGGTTCTACAGAGCCTGGACTGATGTTCTGGGTCATTATCTGCTGTAGGATGAACCTGTGACCAACTACAACATACCAGAGGGTTCTGTATGGAGCTGCAGAATGCTGTGGTAGATGTTTAGGTTCAGGGTTCTCACAGATACTGGTCAACTCACTCCCCATATGCTTAGGTTACTTACCTATAACTAGCTGAAATCCGTGGATGGCATCCTTTTACACTGAAAGCTGAAATACCCTAACCTTAAACCTAACTCTAACCGGGGAGTGAGTTGACCAGGTACCCTGAGGAACCATCCTTTCACCTACTGGATGGCTACAAAAATCCTGCTGATGAACCAAAGATCTCAGGTTTAGATCCATCAGTCCACAAAATAATTTGGTTTCAGGGTTAGTGTAGTCTAAGTATTTTGTTTAGTTTCGTATTTTGATTTGTTTTCCTGCCTTGGTCTGACCAAACGTGGGTTAATCTTTGCTTCAGTTTATTCTAGCAGTTGTTAGCCCTCCCTGCCTTTAGGGGTTTCATGGATTCTCTTTTGAGCTTCTGTAGTTTTTCCTGTTCCGGTGGTCATTTGTAGTTCCACTTTTTGGTGTAAATAAAAGCATTGCTGAACCGTTACCTCAGCCTTTTTGCACTTGCCATAACAAACATGACAAATGTGCACAAAATGTGTCCAATATGAAACTAGTTGCCCAATCTGACTTGAAATTTGTCCATAATCCTGCAAACGTATAAAATAACTGGCATATTCTGGCTGCAATTTAGTTTTGGGTAGATTTGAAGTAATTTTGACGAATTTCAATTCATTTTTGAAAAGGTTTTAATGACAGAGCTACACATCTGAACTCAGTCTCATTCAAACAGACTAATTCAGTGTCATCCATCCACATTAAAGTGCAGTTACCCAAAATGTTTGTTGATGAGCTCCAACTAAACCTGTCCAGGTAGAAGGCCACTTTGACAAACAGGAAGTGGAAGATTCCAAGCAGATTTATAGAAGGGGAACCGGACTGTACTAAGTGTGGTCCAGTATAGAGGGCTGTTCTCATGTACATGTGTGGCTTTTCTCCAGCTTCCTCCCACAGTCCAGAAACATGTTGAGGTTAACTGGTGATTCTAAACTGTCTGTAGGTGTGATTGTTTGTCTCCACGTGTAGCCCTGTGACAGACTGTTACCTGTCCAGGTGAACCTCCAGCCCTCTATCAGGGTGTAATGAGGACTAAGAGGTGTAGATGATGGATGAGTCTAGAATTACATTTCCTTCCTCAATTAACTGATGGAACTCCAACAACCTTTTCTCAGAGATCTGCTGTGTGTCCAGGATACCAGAGGAGACTTTCTTTCTTCTGATGAAGCTCCTCACTGCAGATGAGTGACATCAGGCCACATAATGAAACCCTTCGCTCTGACTTGTCCGGTATTCTTCCCAGTGACCGTTATGTTTTAGTGTGGAAGGCATCAGATGACTTTCTCCTCTTTGCTTCACAAATCTGTCCAGTAAACCCACCAGAGACCCTTCATCCATCCTTCTGTCTCCTCCAGCTAGCAATCAACGTTAAAACTGAAAAATGATCAAAGCACACGGCCCAACATTTCAGATTTTATTAGAAAAGACAGCAACAGCTATTGCGAATCAGTTTTCAGTAATCGAAGCGCCTGCCTCTTCCTCTGGATCACTATCTGGCAGGAACGCAGCCACAGTCACATCACACAGAGCAGTTTCTGGCAGCAACATGAGCTCCTTCAGCAGGGGAATGACTGGAAGTCCTGCAGCAGTTCTTTGGATCCTGGATCTTCCTCCCAGAGGGAACTAAGGCCACATCCTCCGTTGTGCAACTTTCAGCATCCAGAATGAGCCGAGCTCCACCTCAGCTCGACTACAAAGAGGATGCAAAGAACTGGAGACAGGCCTTCCACCGTCTAACAGGAAGAAAAATCAACTAAAAGCTTGATTCCATCCACACACATACATACATATTAGATTTATCTGTCCTCCCCTTCTGGAGCTTTACATCTAAAACAGGACTGATCACTGCTTCCTCCTGATGGCTGCAGATTTTCACAGATTCCAAGAATGCAAGTGATGAAATGAGACATTCAGAGTGAAGCTAAAGCAGAGAACTATAGGATATATTCATCTGTAGTCAGACTGCTCTCTGATCGCAGCAACACCAGCTGCAGACATGAGCAAAAAAAAAAAAAAAAAAAAAAAAAAAAACCTGCACGATGTCCTGGACAAAAAACAACAAAAAAAAAAACAGTTGAACCACTTCAAAATGAACAGTTGGTAAAAAGACTCATACATAACACGGTGTTTAGACGTTAAATCACAGACGGGGGCATCTGGAGGGGCATTTATCTTTTCTACACAGGATTTTACTGCCAAAACACAGTAGAATAGAATACGGTAAGAATGACTCCAGACGCCACCCTCCCCGCCCACAGTCCTCCGTTGTCATGGTAACCTCGTGACAACAAAGTGCAAAAACTTCTACTGCTGGCCTTCCTTCTTCTCGCCCTCTGATGAGGAGCTGCTGCTGCTGCTGCTGTCTCGCTCTGCTGCCATCTACAGGAGCAAACACAGCAGACATCAGAAAATGAATGTTTCTACCTTTGAATTAAACCCCAACCTCTGGAGGGATCAGAAATAAGAAGAGCTCCAACAATCAGCTGATCCATCATTTAAATTAAACGTTACTTTCTACATTGTGGCGTTTTCCTGACAGAAAGTTAAATATCTTTACGTCTGGGGTTTAAATAAATCCTCCATGTGAGCTTTAATCTTCAGGACAAACCACCTGTAAAGCTGCTGGTTGTTGTTTTTGTTCTTCATCAACAGCTCTTGGATGTTCTAAAACTCTAACCCTGGACTCACTCATCATTCCTGGTTTTTAATGTCATCCTATGATTAATGTTGTCGGTGTTTCAGTTCTGGTCCATGCCTGTCTGGTTTATAAAAGCTTAAATGCACTAACTTTAGCTAAGGCTAACGCTAGCATGTTTTAGCTGACAAAGCTACACCAGCTGACTGGAACTTCAGGAGATCTATTTTATGCTGGGATTTCTGGCACTGACATCCCAGAACATTATATAACAAACTTTAAAACGTTCTCCTGCCACACCACGAGCACCAGATGAAGGAAGAAGCTTCCGGTTTGGATCAATACAAGAACACTTCCTCATCACTGACTAGCATCCTGCGCTCTGTTTCCTTCTGTTCTACTAAACATCTTCAGGGATGACTTCTGTCCAGATGACTTCTCAGCAGGTTTCAGCTCCAGACTGGACTAGTTCTGTTCTCCAGTGAAAAAGTTCCACCAACGGACAGGAAGCAGAAGAGCTGACGGTACAGAAGTCATTCTGAGCATACGATCCTCCCCAGAGAGAGCTTCTGTGCAGAATGATCCTCCTTACCTTCTTGTAGGCCATCTCAAACAGTTTGAGGGACGCCTGCTGCAGGTTGGTGGACGCCTGTTTGATGTTCTCTCCTGTCTCTGAGTCCTTGTTGGCCAGAAGCTCCCTGACCTTTGAGATCTCCTCCTTCAGCTTGGTGCACTGTGATTGGATGACAAAGAGGAAACAGTCACGCATATTTAACAAGCTGTTGGGTCGACTGTTATAAACGAAGTAACTCCAGACTGTAGGACTCCTGTCCTGACCATCTCCATCCTAGAACAGAACATCTGATTGACCCAAGGGGAGCAGAACGAGTCTAGACCACATCTGGACTCCAGTCCTGATGAGGGGCTGATGGTGGTGGTCTAGACTCCACTCTAGACCAGAACACTAATAAAAATAAAGGAAAAATGCAGTCAATGCAGCAGATGAACAAAAACCTGCAGAGAAACTCTCAGTAAGACGAAGGAGGTTAAATGTGGAGCAATGCAGGAAACAAACATCCAGAGTGAGCAGGACTACAGCGAGCATCCACACAACAAACCAGGACACACTTCCTTCAGTTATTTCTGACTTACTGAATGTGTTAAACTGTTTATATTTGTATTTACAGTTACCCGTTGTTGTTTAGAACACTCTGATTACTGACAGACGATGATTACAGTCTGATTATTGATAATTAAAGCAGTTATAGCCTCCTCTGTCTGCTGTCAGTCTGTGGACTTTGAAATGTCTTTCAGGTAGAAACTGTAAAAATTAAACAAAAAAAAAACAAGAAGCACAACAAACCAGGAAGTTAGCTCCTCTCCCAGCGGCTAAAGCTACGCTAACGGCTAGCTGCTACGTTAGATGAACCTGGAACAGGGTAACTAACAATAAATACAGCTGTAAGATCTGGAGGTGATGAAGAAAACAGAAGAACAGCAGACAGATGTGAAGACAAACTGATATCAGAGGATCTCACATCAACAGAACGTCTGAATTCAATCATCCTGTTTCTATTTTACATTCACTTCAGTAATGAAGAAGAACGGATGATGAGCAGCAGGTTCTCTGCTATAAAACATTACATCTGCCGTACATCAGTTACAAATATCAGCTGTTAAGCTTTCTACCAATAATCAGAATCATTGATTCCTGGTTTAAAACAGGAGAACATACAGCAGCCAACACTGGATGGAGAAGTTTAACTTTGTTTTCATTCACGGCTCTAAACTCCCACTGGATCAGAACTTCACCTCATCAGCTGGAAGCTGGTCCTTGAACTCCTCCATCTTAGACTCTGTGTCGTGGACGATGCCCTCAGCCATGTTGACGGCCTCCACACGTTCCTGCAGCAACACAACAGGGGTCATTTATTGGGGTTCATAGGATACTGACGCAGAGCATTCACTGGTGACTTCACTGTTCAGCCTCACCTTCCTCCTCCGGTCCTCCTCGGCGTACCTCTCGGCGTTCTTGATCATGTTCTCGATGTCGTCTTTGCTGAGGCCTCCTGACGACTGGATCACAACTGGAGGAGGCAGAGAGACGCTCAGACATTAATATCCGCTCGTTAAGAGGAGGAGAACATCATCTGAGACGCCTCAGACTGCACCTTTACACCTTTAATCAAAGCCAAAGATTCTGGAAATTCACTGGATTTAGTTGCTTTGGTTCTTTATTTTAACCCAGAAACCACTGAGCTGTTCAGCGGTTAAATATCAACATCTACAATTTATTCAATCAAACATGAAGACCAACAAAGCCTGAAAATGAGCAGAAAAAGCTCCCATCATGTAACGGAACAAGATTTAATGAAAGCAGCTACCTTCAGACCAGCTAACTGAACTCTCTTCCAGATTCTGCAGCAGTGATTTAAAGGTCAGATGACAGCAGATATTTTACTGTCGTTGATCTGTAAAGCGCTAATAATACAAATAAAGCTTTAGAGACTCACTCTGCTGCTCCCGGCCGGTGCCCTTGTCCTTGGCGGACACGTGGACGATGCCGTTGGCGTCGATGTCGAAAGTGACCTCGATCTGAGGGACTCCGCGGGGGGCGGGGGGGATTCCCACCAGAGTGAACTGACCCAGCACCTTATTATCAGCCGCCATCTCTCTCTCACCCTGACACACCTTGATCTCCACCTGAGTCTGTCCGTCAGCCGCTGTGGAAAACACCTGGAGGAGAGCAAACAGGCGGTAGATCTACCTGTTAGGCCAGAGGGTTAGCAGGTACACCGACTCTAATGTCTGGGTTTAACCTGACAGGTCTCCATGGTAACGATGCTGTGGAGCTAACCTGGTCAGAAGCAGGCTATGTCCACAGTTTGGAAGTTAAATCAGCTGTAATATCCCACAAACTACGGTGATGTCCTGCGTTATAACACAGAACTAAACACACTTCAACACCATAATATTAGTTTAAATACATGATGCTGCTTTAATCAGTTAAATACATTTATTAACCGTTTTCTACCAGAACCTGTTGGACCATCTGCAGTAGCAGCACCTTTTACTTTCACAAATCTTATTTTACTCGTAGCTCTGTGCAGAAAAACAATCCCATAATTTAAACACTCAACATGACGTTACCTGAGTTACAGAGAAAGCTGAAGCTGCTGTCATGTCTCTGACTGGACTTTTAGGTTCTGTAAACCGGGAAACAAACTCAAGCTGCAAGTTTGGTGTTGGTACCTGGCCCTTCTTGGTGGGAATGGTGGTGTTCCTGTTGATGAGTTTGGTGAAGACGCCTCCCAGAGTCTCGATGCCCAGCGACAGTGGAGTCACGTCCAGCAGCAGCACGTCGGTCACGTCTCCGGCCAGAACGCCGCCCTGGATAGCTGCTCCGATGGCCACCGCCTCGTCAGGGTTCACCGACCTGCTGGGAGCACGACCGAACAGGTCCTGGACCGTCTGCTGGACCTGGAGACGACGACAGGGTTAAAGTCTGATGTAGGACGTCGGCCCGGCACCGCTCTGGTCTGTTTGCATTCTCTACACCAATCACAGTCTGAGGGTGGAGACCAGCACCGTTTTAAAAATGATTTTCCACTCAAACAGCCTGACTGATCAAACCCTCAGCTAAACTTCACATTTTGTGGCAGGAAGCTGCTCAGAAGAAAATCGTAGCAGACAGCAGGAGGAATTAAGTGACTGGTGGTTTTTAAGCACATCTAACATCCAGGGAGTCATCCTGAGAGCCACAAACCAGAGCAGGAACCACTGATGAAGCTCTGCTGAGGACCACTCTAATCTCCAGTCTCAGGTGACCAGAAAAGAAAAACCTGACAGGAAGCAGGACTGGTCAATCAGCCAGTATTTACAATGCTCACTGGACTCATAAAAACAGAATCCACAGCTCAATAACAACTTTATTACTAATAATAATTACACTGAAACAACATCATCAGTAAAACTCTGATGGTCTGGTTCAATAATAAGAAAACACAAACATCCTCTGTTTCATTCTAACCTCTACTGTCGATTCTTCTTTTGGTCTGAGCAGCTTTAACACTCTGGTTCTGTTGCTTCTGTTGGATTTGTGACTTTAATTAAATAAACTGCTTCACTGTGTTCTACAGGCTGACCAGCAGGAGGATGGAGACCCCCCCCCCCCCCCAACCAACCCCCGTGTGGTCCTGAGGGTCAAATTAATCCATTTGAAAATGTAGGGAAAAAATATTTTCACTGTGAAAACTTCCACATATCCAACACTTCTGGGAAACATTTTTTGGTGGAAAAAAGAAATGTTAAAAAAATGTTTCTTTAAGATCAAAAAATAATCCAGCGAGTAAATGCAGACAACAAGAGGGCCAATCCATGAGCAGTGATAAAAGCCAAAACACAGCTGAGGAAGGCTGCATGCTGGCAGTGCATTAAATAAACACTTTATTTATTATAGTTTCTGGACTCCCACATCCTTCTACAGCTGCATTAAAACCTTCAGGTCTGAACCCTGACACTGCAGACCTCATCCAGCGTACCTTGGGCATTCGGCTCATGCCTCCCACCAGCAGCACCTCTCCGATGTCCCCCTTGGACACCTCGGCGTCCTGCATGGCCTTCTGGCAGGGGGCCACGGTGCGGCGGATCAGGTCGGCCACGATGCTTTCAAACTGGGCCCGAGTCAGCTTCATGTTGAGATGTTTGGGACCGGAGGCGTCCATGGTCAGGTAGGGCAGGTTGATGTCAGTCTGAGAGACAAAACACTTTAATGTAAGGACACACAACTCAGGACTCCACCTACAGCATTACAACACTGAGAACGCAACCTGGCTGAGCTGGAGACACGTGGAATCAACACAACCTGACCGGAGAAAGGTTTCACACAATTTAGACATCATAAAGCTGCATTTAGCTCCTGGGTACCTGCAGGGAGGAGGACAGCTCACACTTGGCCTTCTCAGCAGCCTCCCGGACTCTCTGCAGAGCCATGTTGTCCTTGGTCAGATCCACACCAGACTGAAAGACACACAGCTCACATTAAACCCTGGAAGAAGAAAAGACTGGAGCAGAAATAAGAGTGGAAACAGCTCGTTCACCTCTCTCTTGAACTCCTTCACGATGTGTCTGAGGAGATGCTGGTCGAAGTCCTCTCCTCCCAGGAAAGTGTCTCCGTTGGTGGACTTCACCTCAAACACTCCCTTCTGGATCTCCAGGACTGAGATGTCGAACGTTCCTCCACCCAGATCATAGACAGCAATGCTGGAAACACACAGGTCAGAACATTAAGGCTCCACCACAGCCAACACCTGAAGGAGGATTGAGACTCTTCTGCTCACATCTTGTCCTGGGTTTTGTCCAGACCGTAAGCCAGAGCGGCAGCTGTCGGCTCGTTGATCACACGCAGAACATTCAGTCCAGCGATCTGACCGGCGTCTTTGGTCGCCTGGAAACCAAACAACGACGACACATCGTTGATTATAGAGAGAACACGCCACCGTGAAACCAGCGACACTAAAGGAACATTTCATCATTTTATCATGAAGGACCCAACATGTGGACACACAGAGGCAGGTCTTAGTGAGCCTTTGGACAGTGAAAGGACATTTAAGCTGCTCGTCTGAGAACATAAGCAGCTGGACGTTAGACCGGCTGATTTAACAAACCCTCACAGTAATGTAGACGTCTAACAGGACATTTGCTGACAGGTGTTTTGTCTTGTTTCAGCCAAATACAACTTATATTTAAGATTCCCTCCAAAAGCTCGTTAGATAAAACCAGGGGTGGAAAGTAACGAATTACATTTACTCACGTTACTGTAATTGAGTACTTTTTATGAGTAATTTACTTTATGATCAAAACAACTTGTCGAAGTCTATAAATTATTTAGAATAAACAGTTTTACTAATTAACAGTTAGCGTCTCTTCTGTAAAGTCCCCGTGGGCTGAAATGGACCATTTGGAGGGTTAGTTCTGGTCCGCTGGACGCATGTTTGACACCCTGGTAAATACAATGGGAGTAGAGGCACCCAGGTGGTGACGTCATCAGGTACACTGGTGTCCCAGTTCCACGTTAACGATGTTTTCTCCCGTTACCAGGAGTCTTTACTCCAACTACCGACTTCTACACCAGCCAGTGCAGTCTAAAAATACTGACGCTACAACAACAGATCAGCCAATTACAGGGATGGGATCAGCAAGTTCGGCGCATCGACTTCCAATCGCTGGGCCGTTTACAATCGTCGTTAACAAGCTATCGTTAACGTCGTTACCATCGCGCGGGAGTATCAGCGACAATAAAGTGTTCAAACTTGTGAAATCAGCGTTCAAATAAATGAAATCTGCGGATCCGCGGTAAATTCCCATCCCTGAAAAAAGCGGAATTCCGCGAAAAAAATCACATCCCTGTAATTAGCTCCATGTAGACGGACCATTTCCTCCCAGTCGTCATGCCTCTGCGTCCCTCTGGGGGGCGCACCCCACACTGTGAGCAACACTGGACTGGAGGGAGCACATCAGAGCTAAAGCAGCACATTGAATACATCTGGTGGAAAACATGATGATCAGCTTCATATTTAGGCTGATTGTTAGTGCAGAATGCTTCACCTCCATCCACATCTCATCTCCTAGTGTTCATGTGAATACCTGACAGGTGAGGACGTACCTGTCTCTGAGAGTCATTGAAGTATGCTGGGACAGTGATCACAGCATTCTTCACTTTGGTTCCCAGGTAGCTCTCTGCAACACAAACATCAAATATCAGCCAGACTGATCCTCTGAAGGGGAACATATTTAACAGATATTTAATGTTTAATGATACCTGCAGTCTCCTTCATCTTCATCAGGACGAAGGCTCCAGCCTGGCTGGGGGAGTACATTTTCCCATGAGCCTCCACCCAGGCGTCCCCGTTGGACGCTCGTACGATCTTGTAGGGGACGTTCTTCCTGTTGGTAGACGTGTAAAGCCAACATTACTGATGGAACTAGAACACCATAACGCCGACTGTTTTCAGCTGCAGTAGTACTCACAGGTCTTTCTGGACCTCTGGGTCGTCGTAGCGACGGCCAATCAGCCTCTTGGTGGCGTACAGCGTGTTCTGAGGGTTGGTGACGGCCTGCCGTTTAGCCGGCATCCCCACCAGACGTTCTCCCTCTGCTGTGAAGGCGATGACTGAAGGAGTTGTTCTGGCTCCCTCTGCGTTCTCCAGCACCTAGAAGGAACGACGAAGCCTTCAGCCGCCTTTTATTAACCAAACTGATGCTTCAGGAGCCCGTTTCCTGTCAAACCTCTGCCCTTCATCTATCTATAATGAGTTCTGTGGCTGAAGCAAGAGCAGGCTCTTAAATTAATTCAGAATACTATACCAATAAACTAAAACACTGTGATAATGAAGATCATGTTTAGACTAATGTTCTCCAAACAGCACATTACTACACTGAATAATGAGAGAGCAAAGCAAACAGAAACCAGCTCATCTTCTTAACTCCAACACAGAGGAATAAATACACAGTAACCCTCTGTTAGCGCCACATGTAGCATCTAGTGCAGGTCAGAACCATAGATCTGCTGCTAACTCTACTGTAGGATGATTTAAAGCTCATTGTTTGTTCAAACTGAGAGAGGTTTTCAAAAAATCATTATTGAGGTTATATCATGAACAACTGTTGAACAAAATCGTCTTATATTAGAATCTGATGTTGTCCTCAAAGGATAGAACATTAAAACCATTTAAATATAATTCAGCAGCACTCCTGTCCTACATGGAGCTCTGTTTCCACTTCAGGACTGGTGGGTCAGACTGGTGAAGGAAAAAATACTTGATAAATAAATAGAACCATCAGCTGACAGACTAACTATGTAAATACAGGCTCTCACTAAATATTTCAGGATACAACAGTCAGCACCTGGAGGAACCGGAAGAAAACCAACAGTCTGCTGGTTTTACAAACTGGACATCTGAGGAAACAACATCTAAGTCCGTTTCTTTCCTTTATAAATTAGTTAAACCACCACCAAGGCTTTGCCAAATATGAATGTTAAACCTGATGTTAAAAGGGTTTTCTCTTAATAACTCACCTACTTTACCTCTGCTTAGTTTATCAGAAACAACTCAAACCTTCCTGAACCTCAGTGTTTCACTATGAAGCAGCAGAAACTAAAGGATAGCTGAGTGTGTTTATCGGATCTTCACCAGCATTCAACTTTCACTGAACTAAAGGTACAGATGTTGACCAGCTGAGCTCTCAGTGCTACTTCTATTATTAAATATTATATTCTATATTAGAGGCTGTCCTCCTGATGGAGCCTCACCTTGGCCTGCTTCCCCTCCATCACCGCCACACAGGAGTTGGTGGTTCCCAGGTCGATGCCGATGACGGCTCCCTTGATGGCTTCAGACCTGCAACACATCATTCCTGTTAACAGATCAGTACGTTTTATCAGCAGGATCAATCAGTTTTTATGCTTCTATCAGTAACAGACCCGCTGTGCAGATATTTATCTGCTTACAAAGAAACTGTTCTTCCAGCTCAGGAGTTGGATTTAAACTACTTTTATCTATCTTATTATTGGATTTCTACTAAAGGACTAACCATTTTCTAACCAGAACTACAACTAATGATTGTTTTCATTATGAACTACGCTGATGATTAGCTTATTGATTAATCTATTTGTTGTTTGGTTTACAAACCGTCAATCAGAATAAGATTAAATTTGAAATGGTTCCGTTTTGTCGACAACACTGAAATATTCAGAGTAGCATCAGTGGAGCAAAGTTGTCAGAAATATTCACATAGAGGAGCTGGAATAAAGGAAGTATAATTAGTTTTACTAAAAACATTCATCAAACCAATGAATCAATCATTAAAACAGTCTGATGAAGTCATTCCTGCTGATACTCACGCATAGTCCCTCCTGGATAGAGCTCTGAGAGCTTCTTGATGGAAACCACTCCAGCATGCCTGAGAAATCATCACAGAACAATTACAGCAATATAGTATAATAATTAAAAAATTATAACAAAATACTGACACAAATATTCTTAAAAAAAATATTACAATATATTGACACAAATACTAAGAAAAAAGCAATTACAACACACTAACCCAAATAGTAATTAAAAAAACAAACAATTATAACAATATACTGACACAAATATGAACTAAGAAACCACATAATTAAGAATATGACTCTCTGAAGGACAAAAAACATGTACAAACAAAATAACAGAACCTTGAGTAAGTAACTTCACTGACACACTCTGGAAGATGCTAAAGAACAGCTGATAATAAATATTTATTATTTAACTCAGAGACACAGGCTGATTGAGTGACAAATATTTATTTAACTCAGAGATGCAGACTAAGTGTGTTAACTAAGTAAACTTTAGAGCCATGTGAGAGGAGCTGCAGCGGCTGAGGACGTCCCACTGAAGGTCACAGATCCAGACATCAGTCTCAGCCTCAGAACCAGAACACCACCACTATCTCTACACACATATAATGGTTTATATGACACAGTTCGTGTCAAACTAAACAGTGTTCTCATCCACACACAGCTAAACACCCGTCAGAGTGACATCTCTGAGACGTCACTTGAAAGCTAGCACACGTTAGCTTCTCCCCAAACACCTGTAACTACGTCAGCAGAGCAAACTCACGACCTGGACGTCGTGACGCTGATCACTGAGCATTTTATTAACAGAATACCATAAACTGCTTCGTCATAGGCAACTCTAGTGACGCAGGACATTTAAAAGACACGACTAGCCGAGCTGGCCTCAAGCTGCTGCTTTTAGCATGCTAGGCTAGCCGGTTAGCTATCAAATCTCATAATAACGGTCAACGCCGGAAGTGATTATAGCAGCTGATAAGAGGGCTTAAATCTCACCTTCTTAACCAGAGACGACACATTTCTTGCGTGGTTCCTTGTCGGAAGAGTCCTTGAAACGCTTCTGGCGACACTCAACATTTCTGACAGCTCGGCTAACGCGCTAACAGCTAGCAGGCTAACCTTAAATTAAAACGACGGTTAACGTCGAAGCACAAACACGGAAGTGTAGAAGAGAGAAGAACGGCTGAAAGACGTTAAATCTCCGAGAGTCTGCGGATCTCCACACGGTGTGTCCACGGCAGAAACACGGAGAGTTCAGCTCCAGCACGACGACTCGTCTTTGGGACAGCAGGAGCAGAGGAAGAGTGGAGCAGCTTCTGGAATTATCCAACACATGTTGCAGCATGCCCCGCCGAAGGACCCCGAAATGGGCTGCTCATTTACTGCCTGACTGTTATTGTACCGGTTTAGAAAAAGATAAAGAGTTTTTCCTAAATTAAATGTATGAATTTTAATAATAATACTTTTTCAACTAATAACAAATGTGCTTAAAATACATAATAAAGAAATTTCAGCTCCTTTTTTGCGTGTTGGTGATTCGGGCGGTGACAGGGCAGACACACGCAGTGGGCATGTGAAGGTCATGATGTAAGAGGGGGAACGCGGAGGTTTCACGTGTGTTACATCAGGATGCTGGAAGAACATGCCTGCTGCATGGTGACATGCTGCTACTGCTGTGAATGAATGAACTTTAGAAACAGCAGCAGAATCATTCATACTTAGAATAATCATTCATTAATCGTTAATACTAACCCTGAATCATTTAAATTAATGTCCTCAGAGAAGTCTGTAACACACTGAGGAGCTGCTCCACTGTTCAAACTGAAAACTGCTTTTTGTTTCACTGGAAGAAAAAAACTATGATGGGCATAATGTCCTCAGCAGTGTTCTGATGCAAACATTACCACGCTCACATACCAGATGGTACAAAGGTTCAGAACATGTTTTCTGTGGGTATTTAAATGACATTTTTGTTATTTCAAGAAGTATTTGTACTAGTTTTGGCTGAAACGTGGGCTACAGACATGCGCACAATGTTTCCAACAAATAAGGACTGCAACAAACACTTATTCTCTTTACTGAGTGAAGACTTGACTCTGACTTTCTGCTATCTTTCTAGTCAGTTCAGTTTAATTTATAGCATCAGTTCACAGCATAATTAGCATAACCTATAAGAAACATGAAGACCTTACAACATTCAGATTATAAAGAGAAACAGTTTAGTCTGAGAGCAGCATAACCCAGGGATGGTTCAGGGTTAACTTTAGGCTTCTAAGAAAGTAAAGTTTTATCTTTAAAGTAGAGATGCCGCTGCCTCCTGAACCCAACCTGAGAGCTGAAAAATGTTTAAGATGTTTCATCTGTGCAGATCATTTCATCCTCTGGGCCCCTGAAGGTGTTTTACAGTACAATAAAAACACAGTAAAGAACACAGATTTAATACTTTAAATAAACCAAACAATTTAATTTTCACAATAAAAAACAAATGCAGATACAAGGATCTAAAGGAATGTGTGGAAAACAAACTGTCGAAAAGTGTCAGAGCTGGAGGTCATCTATCATCAGCTGGGAGATTATTCCAGGTCTTTGTGCACTATAACTGAACACTGCTTTATGTGAGTTTTTGTGGATTTATGCAAATAGAGGAAGGCTCTGGATCAGTTCTATGAGGGCCAGGTAGTCAGAGGAACACAGAGGAGAGGGAGGTCAAATCAGTCAGAAATGTCTAGAAATAAAACATATAAATATACTTCAGGATGTGGGCATCCCTGGGAATAAACAATTTGGATCTAAAATAAACAGTTTGTAAAATATGGCTTTCCAAATAAAAGTGCTTTCTTGTCTAAACTGAGCCTTTGGAGAAAACATCCATTATCCATCCATCCATCCATCCATCCATCCATCCTTCCATCCCATCATGTCAGTCTTTTCTTTATTTAGTTGGAGAAGATTTTGCAGCAACAGTGACACAGATTCACACAACCACCTAGGAAACATGTTTATCTGCATATGTATGTAAGGCTGGTTATCTATCTATCTATCTATCTATCTATCTATCCATCCATCCATCCATCCATCCATTTATCCATCTATCCATCTATCCATCTATCCATCTATCCATCTATCCATCTATCCATCCATCCATCCATCCATCCATCCATCCATCCATCCATCCATTCATCCATCTATCTGTATTATTAATAATCTTAGCTCACATTTATGTAACTGTAAATTGTAAATATCTATATATCACAACATTCGACATTAAAATAAAACTTTATATGTCACTATTATTAGAACTTGAAGGTAATATTTGTGGGAGTCACACACGATTGCCATCATTTACAGCGGGGCCCTGAACGTCTCAGAGTGAAATCTCGCGAGAAGAGACTTGGTAGGACAACACTGTACGTGGCTTCCCAGCTGACAGGATGACTGGTGTGACAGATAGAGCGACTGGGTGGACTGGCAGCATCTGAACTGGGTTTAATATCAAATAATTTTCACGTACTGGATGTGTTCGGTACCGGAGGCTCTCCCGGTCCTCCTCCTCCAGCAGCAGCCCGGTGAGTGACGGTTAGCCGCCGCTACTAGCCTCCTTCGGCCCCAGCAACTCGACATGGCGGAGAGCGGCTCGTCGGCTGGATTCTCTGGCTCCTTGACCGGCTCCCTGACTGGCTCCAGCCTCCCCCCGCCCAGGACCCGCATCTTCAAGATCATAGTGATCGGGGACTCAGGCGTCGGGAAAACCTGCCTCACCTACCGCTTCTGCGCCGGCAAGTTCCCCGAGAAGACGGAGGCCACGATCGGAGTGGACTTCAGGGAGAGGCTGGTGGAGATAGACGGAGAGAAGATCAAGGTGAGCTCGGAGACCCGCTCCATCAGAACCGGTCTAACAGAACCGGACCTGGTAGTCTGGACTCCAGACTCTGGAGAGAGAAGACAGGATTAAACCATGGAGAAGCTGTTTATTAAATGAACAGTTAAGAGTTAAAAAGAGATAAAGATCAGTCAGTCCAAAGTTAAAGTTCCTGGTTTTATTTCAGTATTTATCCTTCCTAGAACCAAAGAAGAACATGTACTTCAGCCCTAAACCATTCACTTTAGAGCAAAACTGACTTTAATTGGTTTTCTAAACAAGAGGATCATTCAATCACTAGTTAGTTTAATTACTGTGTAAGTGTGTGTGTTTATGTAGCTGTTTTCCACATTGTGATCCTAAATATTGAACAGAGGACCCAGAAAGGAACCCTGAGGAACTCCATGGGTTCTATTTATCAGAACATGTTGACTGACAGCAGTAGACCTGACATGAAATTTAGATTTTCAATCACTTATTTCAGACATGCCACAGTCCTGTAAAGGGGGCAAAATAAAAAGAAATAAATCACAGAATGAGAGAAGAAAGCCAAACCCTTAAAGTCTATAAAAAGTAGGATGAAGTTAAAGTGATGACCTTCTACCAGCTCCACATCTAATATCTCTTAATTAAACCTTATGGTTCTAAACCTATTAGGAAACCAGGAACACCCCTACTGTACACATTTTTGGATTTTTATTTCTGGTACATTTTCTGAACTTGTTTTATACTCCTTTTACATCGTCGCCCTCTGTCTTCCTTAACTTTACCCCACAAACCAAACAAATGGCTTTTTACATTTAATTTCCTCTCAGTTTTGCTGCTTCTGAACAGCTGCATCAGTGCTATCAGAGAACCGTATTGTTTGCTTTGTGTCTGATTCCTCTAGCTCACGGCATGTCAGTGGTCATGTTTTAATGTTCTTCTTTAGGTAGGTATCCTTTAAAGGCAGAATTTTGAATCGTGACAAAACTAATTCAGATGTATACGACCGCTCAGAAGCTTTAGAACAACCCAGTTCTTCCAGTTTTTATTGAAATTCAAGTAGTTCAGTCCAGTGAAGAGTCTGAATTAGTCCAAAGGTAAGAGGTGAACTGCCAGAGGTTAAATAAAGGTCAGGTTACCCAGAACTGAAAAATAATGAACATTTCAGAATTAATTATACCAGAAAGCCTTTTTCAGGGAACAGAAATGGGTCAACAACATAAACTTGTTCTGCATCAGTGGAGGTTGATCAAACCTTGAAAGCTGGAGCAACCAAATCCTACAGGAGTCCCAGCTTTTCTAGATTCCTTCCAACCCCTTCCGTCTGCATAAAGTAGTGTTGGAACACACCGTGGAACCCTCCAGAACATTATCAGAACAGGAAGTACTGCAGAAAGTAGTGTGTTGCTGTAAAACTGAAAAGGAAAATGAAATTACCACTAGAAGAGAGACAGACCATCAGAACACCTAAACATGGAGGTCTTTATGCAGAGAGGAAGAAGATCCAGGTGTCAGTGAGTCCAGTTTTCTTCCCCATCAAAAGGCTCAGAAACTGGAGGAAACTCTGACAGAAAGAGGTCTGGAAGACCCAAGGAAGAGTTATTAGAGTCACCAGCTTGGAGATCGGAGCTCAGAGGACAACAGCTTCAATAAGCTTCTAGTGGTCATAGGAAGAAGTCTCAGTTTAACTGTGGAGAGTAAAATAAGACCGACTCAGCTCCATTGCACCCAGTAGAACTTGAAGGACTCTGGCTCCAGTTCAGACTCCAGAGGTCCGGCCTGGTCTAGCTGAACTAGGTGTTCCTTCTCTGCTGGATGCTCATTAATCCTCATCTTCAAACTTAAAAATGTCAGTTTAATGTTTTCCAGGGAAACTTAACGTCCTGCTGTGAAATCTCATTTAAAGTTGAGTTTGATGTGAAGCTTCTCGTTCAGATTTAACCTCTACTGATCCACTTCAACGCTGTCCTCCTCAGATCCAGCTGTGGGACACTGCAGGCCAGGAGCGCTTCAGGAAGTCCATGGTGCAGCACTACTACCGGAACGTGCACGCCGTCGTCTTTGTGTACGACGTCACCAACGCCGCCAGCTTCCGCAGCCTCCCCGCCTGGATCGAGGAGTGCAAGCAGCACGCTCTGGGCACCGAGGTTCCCCGGATCCTGGTGGGGAACAAGTGTGACCTCCAGGACTCGGTCCAGGTGGGGACGGACGTAGCGCAGCAGTTTGCCGACGCCCACTCCATGCCGCTGTTTGAGACATCCGCCAAGAACCCCAACAGCCAAGGAGACAGGAACCACGGGAACAGCGACCATGTGGAGGCCATCTTCATGACGGTGGCCCACAAGCTGAAGTCCCAGAAGCCCCTGGTGCTCAGCCAGCCGCCGGGGGCCTCAGGGGCTTCAGGGGCCACCGTCAACCTGAGCAGGGGCAGGGATGATGGGGCGGACGGGGCCCGGAGCTGGGCCTGCAGCAGCTGCTGAGCGAGGAAACGGTGAAGGAAGGATCAGGAAGTGTCTTCACAGTCAGAACAATCAGAGGAACATCTCAGCACAGAGGTTCTCCTTCACTGCTTGTGCTCAACTTTCTGAATGACTTTAAGGGATTCTGTCTCGTATTTACCGTGAGATTCTTGTTTGTTTGTTGGATCCACTGATCCTGATAAAGTGGACAAACATTGTCCTTCGAGGTAAACGTTGAAGCTGAGGCTGATCTTTGGAGGTGGACAAAGTACCGGAGCAGTCTATACCACCGTCCCACCAGGTCATCAGTGTGAAGACAGAGCAGGGTTCTCCTTGGTGTTTAGGGATATCTTGTCCACTCCCTCCTGGAGGTTGTGTTTGGGTTCTCGGTGACTGCAGGCTGGTTCCAGTTCAGCGCCTCATTAAAGGCATCTGTGGAGCGTTTTTCTCATTTATTACTATTTTTATGTTCAGTCTTTGAACACGCCTCATTTCCACACAGTTCTGCTTCATGCCTGTACAGCTGTAGAACAGACTGCCTCCTGGTGGTCAGCGTGAGGAAATACATTACATTTACAGCTTCATCCAGTTTATCCGTTAGTTTTATGGAATATGAAAACAGGACCAATAAAACCTGGAGAGAAATACCTGAGGAGGTTCTTCTGAAACATGTGGAGCCTGTTTAGTGAAATCATGTGATACAGCTCTACTGGATGCGTGTTTTCTGTATGTTACATACCAAGCATATACTAAACCAGCTGAGTGAGTCTCTTCAGTCAACAGACAAACAGCTGGCCGCCTGTTAGCGAGTCATTCTTCATGCTTCCAGATGTGCAGTCTGGTCTCCACATAATCTAAAAGTAGAAATGATTCAGCATACTCTAGGTAAAATCTGAATCATAGGAGTTTCATCTGTGTGGAACCGAGGTGTAAAAACATTTCCTTCGAGTTCATGTTTGGATCCATGTTTTCTAACTAGCAGTCATCCCTGCCTCTGCTAACTCAGCGCTAAACGTCTGAGCTGACCAACTACAAACCACGTAGAACAGGTCTGCTATAGACAGACTACAGGTAGAACAGGTCTGCTATAGACAGACTACAGGTAGAACAGGTCTGCTATAGACAGACTACAGGTAGAACAGGTCTGCTATAGACAGACTACAGGTAGAACAGGTCTGCTATAGACAGACTACAGGTAGAACAGGTCTGCTATAGACAGACTACAGGTAGAACAGGTCTGCTATAGACAGACTACAGGTCTTCTCCTCCTGCACTGGTTGGAACGATTCCACAGGGTCTTTAGAGGGACTACTGGTTAGACTGAAGGGAATCATTTCATTTTAAGGTTCTGTTTGAGACAGATTCATATCCACTTCACTGACTTCTTACAGTTGATCAGTGATTTTAAAAGGAGTTGTCTTTAAGTCTTCCTTTTAGTAAAGCCCTGAGGTGAGAAGTGGAGCTGAATGATGTGAGAAATGTCAGGCTTAGGTTCAGTCTTCGCTGTAAAGGATTCAGAATGCGATGGAGCATTAAAATATATGACAGTGTAGACCACATGGTGCACAAAGAACCTTGTAGTTTATGCTGATAAATGGCCATAAACAGCCTGAAAGCTTTAATCTGCTCTAAGTAAACACAGTTAAACTGTACAGATTAAAGATCAGGACTGGTTGGGAATAAAAGGAGAGGATGGAAAGTTTGAAGCTTGGAAGCATCTTAGTGGTAAACTCTCCAGCCAGGGTTTCAGTTGGACATGGATAAATGAAGGAAGGATCCACACTACATTTCTAATAACTGTTGGTGTGAAAATGAGTTTCGGGCCCAGATGGTGGAACCACGGTTTGGGCAACATCGTATGGGCTGTTTGTAAAAGATAGACGTAGGGACTGTAACATTAACCAGCAGGTTCTGGACGACCAGTTCTTGATCTTTTGAGCCCTGAGTGGATCAACCATTGATACGCTAATGTGTTTAATCATCTGTTCTACTGTAAACATTAGCGTCATGTATGAATCCTACATCACGCTGCATTTAGACAGTCTCTATGGAGACTGTAGATCTATCAGAAGATGTTTAGTGAGGTAGTAAATGGAGGAAGTAGTCATTCTGACTTATTGCTGCCCCCTGCTGACTGGTAGCAGTAATGCAGGTTTAAGGTACTTCCTGACCTGTAGATGAGGACAAACTCGTGGAGCGCATAGACTGTATATAAAGATGGACGTAGCATCTGGCTCCAAAAATTAAGCCCACCCGGAAGTGTCAAAAACTTGTAATATCACGCCGTCCGCTAGGGTTGGCTCCAAGAAGCTTTTTCTCCATAGACCCCAATTCATTTTTGGAAAAAATAAAATTTGATAGACTGATGTTCTACAGCTCAGGATTTTTTTCCCGTTAGTTTTCATGGTCAAAATGAGAGATCAGGTGGCCGATCTTAAAATAAATCAATACTGAATTTTAAATAAATCGTTAAAGTTGGCGGAGCCAGGGGGCGTGGCTATACTTGATAGACAGCAACAGAAGCCTCTGTGGTAAAATGTGGGCGGGATAAGAGAGTCCTCAGCCAATCCTGCCCCTAGTTACTCTCCGGTCCAGTCTGTTTGATGACGCTTTTGATGTCACTGGCTCCAAAAAATCCAAAACGGCGACCAGGAAGTAGCAAAATCCGGGCTTCATTTTCTCGGTGTTGAAACCAACGGGTGACATCACGGTTAGTTTACGCCTGGTGGAGCGTTGTCCATTTGTAAGATTTAATCTACGTTTGCCTGCAGCTTGTTTTTCTGCTCCCAATGTGCCATAAAATCTGTTCTCATGGCTCCAGACAAAGACGCCCACATGTGAGTGGAGGAACCTTTGTTTAGCTCTGTCTGACAATGGAGGGAGAATACAGCAGGATTCAAAGGAAACTAGAAGACAGAAGAGCAGCTACAGAAGCAGTGTTTGCTCAGTGTTCATTGTTCTGCATAGAACAGGCTCCTGAAGTCCAGCACTGTGTCGGTTAGTCAGTAAAACACATCTATAGTGGGCTAGGGCTTCTTAGTGCTCCTAAAGCTTCTCAACATGTACGTGAATGACTTTTCTCATTACACACCCTCTACCTAAGCTTGTGCTCAAACATTCAGAATGTCTTCACGTCTGTACAGTAAAAGCTGTCTGTTTTCCCTCCATAAGCGCTGAGGGACAGATGGTGGTAGTCTGCAGCTCTTCAGGTGTCTTCAGGTGTTCCACCACCACAGCTGGTCCTGTGGCTCTGCTGCTCTTCACCTCCAGGTTCTGCTTCCGTCTCCTCAGAGGACAGATCAAACCCAACGGCCTTCTCTCAGGACTGTTCAGAGACAAACTATCCGGTGATCTGTCAGCAGGGACTTTTGTTCTGGCTTTGATTGCTGCTTTGTTGCTCATCTATCTGCCTTCAGCTGTCGTTTCTTTTGCCTTATTTTGTTCACTTAAAGCAGCTGAATCCATCATCGGCCACAAAGAAACCCTCCAGAGCTCCTGATTCAGTGACTGATGAATGAAACTTGAGGTGGTTTAGTCATGTAATGTTGCAATAAACTACCCTGAACATTTCACTAAACAGTCCAGCTTTATTTATTAAATACATAGGAAATGTTCAACATTTCAGTCCTGACATGTTGGAACGAGCATTCACGTTTGGCAAAGGTTTCAGTGAATGTGGCCATGGAAATGTTTGGTCACAGAGGAAATGAGGTCCGAAGTGCTTCTAATCACTTTAAATCACATCTTCACCAGACCTCCAGACGTCTGAGGTTCTCTTCTGTCCAGGTACAGCTTTAGGAAGGTGTCAATTAGGTCAGTCTGCTGTATGAAGCCGGCCTGGATGGACCTTCCTTTTCTTCTGTGGTGCTTCTGCTGCTGGACGGAGCAGGAGAGTTGAAGAGTCTGTCGTCGCCTCCTGCTGGACACAGAGAAGAACAACATGACAGTACTGGTGTATAGACGTGTTGGTGTTTTATCAGGCTGATAACCGACCTGTGGACCTTAAAAAGTTTATATTCTCCATCAATAAGGATGAGCAGAACTGAATATAAACAACAGAGAATAAAAATTGACAAATTTAGACTGAAGGAGCTGTCAGATCCACTGATGTCCATCAGTTGGTCTCATAGACTGTATATAAAGATGGACGTAGCATCTGGCTCCAGAATTGAAGCCCACCCGGAAGTGTCAAAAACTTGCAATATCACGCCGTCCACTAGGGTTGGCTCCAAAAAGCTTTTTCTCCATAGACCCCAATTCATTTTTGGATAAAATAAAATGTGATAGACTGATGTTCTACAGCTCAGGATTTTTTCCCGTTAGTTTTCATGGTCAAAATGAGAGATCAGGTGGCCAATCTTAAAATAAATCAATACTGAATTTTAAATAAATCGTTAAAGTTGGCGGAGCCAGGGGGCGTGGCTATACTTGATAGACAGCAACAGAAGCCTCTGCGGTAAAATGTGGGCGGGATAAGAGAGTCCTCAGCCAATCCTGCCCCTAGTTGCTCTCCGGTCCAGTCTGTTTGATGACGCTTTTGATGTCACTGGCTCCAAAAAATCCAAAACGGCGACCAGGAAGTAGCAAAATCTGGGCTTCATTTTCTCAGCGTTGAAACCAACGGGTGACGTCACGGTTAGTTCACGCCTGGTTGGTCTCCTATCTGCTCTTCATCTGTTTTCTATCACTGAGGTAAATATCCTAAATAAGGACCGACCAAACATCATGTTCGATACTTGGCATTTTTCTGATTATCTGTATTTTATTGGTCGATAAATGAAACGTGTTACTTCAGGTCAGATTCCATCTCCTCTCTACTCTGTTCTCAGAAACATCTCTAAACTAAACCAGGAAGTTTGCTTCTCTCACGGTGGCTAAAGCTATGCTAACAGCTAGATGTTCAGTTAGAAGTCACAGATTAACCTGGAATGGACAGGTTAATCTGGACAGGTTAACATCTGTAGTTTAGAGGGCGATAACAGTGATAGAACGGTGAAAAAAGAATAAAACAAGAACAGCAGCAGACAAACTGATCAGTCTGAGTCTGTTCAGTGATATTCATCCTGAATAATGAAGAGGTCTGGACGGATGACGGGTTCCTGCTGTCTCATGCTGGTAAAACATTACATTTAATTTGTATCAGTTCTAAATATCAATAATCTGCATCAGAATCAGCCCTAAAAACCACAAACAGCAGTCCATCCCTGATCTTACAGCATTTATCAGCCCAGCTGAACCTGAAGCTTCACATCCAGGTTATTCTACTGTGTTTCAGAGGTTTTCTATTATGAGATGGATGTAAAAATGAATACCTCTATTTCAACAGAGCAAAGAAACAGGACAATTAAATGTGGTCTGTTAAATATTAGATCTCTCTGGTCTAAATCTCTGCTAGTAAATGAGTTGATAACTGATCACCAGATTGATTTGTTCTGTTTGACTGAAACCTGGTTGCAGCAGGAAGAATTTGTTAGCCTAAACGAATCAACTCCCCCTAGTCATATTAACTGTCATATTCCTGGAATCACAGGCCGAGGAGGAGGAGTAGCAGCAATCTACCATTCTAGTTTAAAACTGAACCAGAGGCCTAAACCTGATTACAGCTCATTTGAAAATCTCACTCTTAGTCTCTCTCATCCAAATTTGAAAGCTCAGAAACCAGTTTTATTTGTTGTTATATATCGTCCTCCTGCTCCTTATTCTGAGTTTTTATCTCAATTCTCAGACTTTTTATCTGAATTAGTGCTCAGTTCAGACAAAGTTATTATTGTGGGTGACTTTAACATTCATGTTGACGTAGACAGCGGCAGCCTTACAACAGCTTTTAATTCATTATTAGACTCAACATGTAAATAAACCAACTCATAGTTTTAATCACACTCTTGACCTTGTCCTGACTTATGGCATAGAAATTGAAGAGTTAACAGTATTTCCCCAGAACCCTCTTCTTTCTGACCATTTTATGATAACATTTCAATTTAAAGTAAAGGATTGTTTAGCAGCTGAGAACAAATATCATTACAGTAGGTGTTTGTCTGACAATTCAGTAACTAAATTTAAGGAAATAATACCCTCACTGTTTACTTCAGCAACATTTACTGATAAATCAGAAGGCAAATATTATTATTTTACCCCCACAGAAGTGGATTATTATGTTAATAATGCTTCAGCCTCACTGCGTACAACTCTTGATAGTGTTGCACCTGTAAAAAAGAAAGTTCTATCTCAGAGAAGACTTGCTCCTTGGTATAATTCCAGCTGCGGACTTTAAAGCAGGCATCCCGAAAGCTGGAAAGAAAGTGGTATTCCACTAATTCAGAGGAAGTGTATGTGGCTTGGAAAAATAGTCTAGTAATCTATAAAAAAGCTCTTCGTAATGCCAGGACAACTTATTATTCATCTTTAATAGATGAGAACAAGAACAACCCTAGGTTTCTCTTTAGCACTGTAGCCAGGCTGACAAAGAGTCAGAGCTCTGTTGAACCTTGTATTCCTTTAGCTTTAACCAGTAACGACTTCATGAGCTTCTTTACACATAAAATAGTTCTGATTAGAGATAAAATTAATCTGGCTCTTCCTACAAATGTCACAGATGCTTTTGAATTGGCTGTTAGACCTGATGAATCTTTAGAATTCTTCACTCCTATATGTCTCTCTGAACTCATTTCAACAGTTTCTACATCCAAACCATCAACATGTCTTTTAGATCCTATCCCAACTAGACTCTTCAAGGAGATTTTACCTTTAATTAATTCTTCAATGTTAGATCTGATTAATCTCTCTCTAGTAACAGGCTATGTACCACAGGCTTTTAAGGTTGCTGTCATCAAACCTTTGCTTAAAAAGCCCACTTTAGATCCAGATGTGTTAGCTAACTATAGACCGATATCCAACCTACCATTTCTCTCTAAAATTCTGGAAAGAACAGTTGCAAATCAATTATGTGAACATTTACAAAGGAATAATTTGAAATGTTTCAGTCAGGCTTCAGAGTGCATCATAGCACAGAAACAGCTCTAGTGAAAGTTACTAATGACCTTCTCATAGCATCAGATAATGGACTAGTCTCTATACTTGTTTTGTTAGATCTTAGTGCAGCGTTTGACACAATCGACCACAAAATTTTATTACAGCGTCTAGAACATTCAATTGGCATTAAAGGGACAGCACTGGATTGGTTTAAATCCTACTTATCAGATAGGTTCCAGTTTGTGCATGTCAACAATAACTCTTCTGAGCATACTAAAGTTAATCATGGAGTTCCTCAGGGTTCTGTCTTAGGACCGATACTTTTCACATTATACATGCTTCCTTTAGGCAATATTATTAGGAAGCATTGTATTAACTTCCATTGTTATGCAGATGACACACAATTGTATTTATCTATGAAGCCAGATGAAACTGATCAGTTAGCTAGACTGCAAGATTGTCTTAAGGACATTAAAACCTGGATGACTTTTAACTTCCTACTGCTAAATTCAGACAAAACTGAAGTCATTGTATTTGGCCCCAAACATCTTAGAAACTCGCTTTCAAAGCAAATAGTTACTCTGGATGGCATCACATTGGCCTCCAGTACTACTGTGAGGAATCTTGGAGTTATTTTTGACCAGGACATGTCCTTTAACTCACACATAAAGCAAGTCTGTAGGACTTCCTTTTTTCACCTGCGTAATATTGTAAAAATCAGGAACATTCTGTCTCAGAGTGATGCAGAAAAATTAGTTCATGCTTTTGTTACTTCCAGGCTTGACTATTGCAATTCCTTATTATCTGGTTGTCCAAATAGCTCTCTCAAACATCTACAGTTGATCCAAAACGCTGCTGCGAGAGTACTGACAGGAGTTAGCAAAAGAGATCATATTTCCCCTATACTTGCTTCTCTTCACTGGCTTCCTGTTAAATCCAGAATAGAATTTAAAATCCTTCTTCTGACATATAAAGCTCTTAATAACCAATCTCCATCATATCTTAAAGATCTGATAGTACCTTATTATCCTAGTAGAACTCTTCGCTCTCAAACTGCAGGCTTACTTGTTGTTCCTAGAATTTCTAAAAGTAGAATGGGAGGCAGAGCCTTCAGTTATCAGCTCCTCTCCTGTGGAACCTGCTCCCAGTTTGGGTTCTGGAGGCAGACACCCTCTCTATTTTTAAGACCAGGCTTAAAACGTTCCTTTTTGACAAATCTTATAGTTGGGGCTGACTGGGTGACCCACAGGGGTTCGGCTTGTGTCTTCATTGCACAGCTGACTCCCTCTTGGACGTCCCTTCGTTCTGCCTCTCGTCATGCTGCTATAGGCCTAGGCTGCTGGGGGACTTTTCTTGACGCACTGAGCCCTTCTCTATCTACCTTTACATTTAATATGTATACCGTTATTGCAGTACATTCACTCTGTTTCCCCCTGTGTTATTTCTCTGAGTGTCCCTGGTCCCAGAGCTGGATGCTTCAGATCTGCGGTTGATGTTCCACCAGCTGGTCCAGTCTCCATCATGTCCACTGTGGGATGCTGCTGCTGACCTTCCTCCAGCCCTCTGCTTCCAGCTCCCTTTTTCCACGAGTCAACTCTGCATCGCCTTCACTATACTGTTATGCTAACTTACATACTGTTTGAATTTTACTGCTAGCTATATATGGAGTATGTTTAATGTCAGAGCCGTACATCATAAGAGTAAACTATGAGTCAGTTTTCAATGTTAGCTTATACTTTGTTTGTGTCACATATCCTGTCATACATGTATCCAAATGTGTGTTGTGTTTTCCTTGCTTTCCCACCCCTCCCTCTTCTCCCATCCCTCCCCCTTGCCCTCCTCTGTCCCTCTCAACCCCCCCGGCCAGCAGGCAGATGGGTCCCCCCTATATAGAGCCGGGTTCTGCTCGAGGTTTCTTCCCTGTTAAAAGGGTGTTTTCTTGCCACTGTCTCCTTTGGGCTTGCTCTGGGGGTCAGGCATATGGGTTCTGTAAAGCGTCTTGAGACAATTTGACTGTAATTGACGCTATATAAATAAAATTGAATTGAATTGAATGTGTCCTCTACCAGGTCCTAAAGGGATGAAGACTGGAACAGAGGAACATTCAACATGAGGTCCTACCTTGCCAGGTGCACACCATCTCCGTGTCTCCAGGATCACACTGAGGAACCAGAGTTTCCTGCAACATGCAGAACATTTAGAACATATCACCACATGTATGTTCTAAAGATCACACACCATCACATGTATGTTCTAAATATCAAATGTTCCCACAGAGAGCTAAAGAACACCTGGACTGAAACGTTCTGTCCGTAACGTTAAAATGAACGTCCGTATCAACGCAGCAGCTAAAAGTCCAGCCTTCCTGACAGCATGTCTGTTAAGAAGTTCAGCAAAGAATGGTAGTTTGATTTAAAGAGTAAATTAGAGCTATTCATTTCAGAATTAAATTTTTAGTAGCTTTTGATGAACACTGTTTCCCACATGTCACAACCTCCAGTTGTATTTTAACAGTCCACGCTTTCTGATATTTCTTTATAGTTTTTAATTTCATGTTCTGTTTTCAGTTCCATCACTTGTCCTGATGTTTTAGGTTCTTTTATCCATTAATCTAGCTAGCTGTCACATCAAAGACACAGTTCTGATGTCAGACAGCCATCATCCTTGTTTCATGTCAGTTCAAGAGCTAGGAAAGTTTACAGAGCTTGAGGATGAACCACCATGAGGGAAACTGGTTTAGCTTGTAGAGTAATTTCTGGTTCCTACCAGTCCGGTCCTGGCATCATAGCAGCCACAGCGGGGCAGACTCCGGCAGCCCATGAAGGCAATCAGAGCAGACAGAACCAGGCTGATGGAGCAGCTCAGCAGGATGGTGGCATTAGCTCCCTTCACCATCCGATGGAGGACAAACGTCTGAGCAGGGAGACAAAGCGACATACGCATCTAATAAAAGATTCAACTCTTCAACTGACGAGTCAAAAACGTCACGCTGTCTCCATAAATACGATTATTAGGATTTAAGTCCTAATAACTACTAATATCTGCACATGTATGGAGGGTGTTTATGAGTGTTCTGCACAAATAAGAGATCAGGTCAGAATGAGCAGGAAAACATCTGGACATGAGCAGACATTAACCCTGGTGTCGTCCTGAGGGTCAAAAAGACCGTTTTAAAGTTTGAAAATATGGAAAAGAATATATTTTCACAGTGAAACTTCTGATGTCCACATTTTCAACATCTTTGGGAAATTCTTGAACATTTTTTGGTGGAAAAAAGAAATGTGAAAAATGTTTCAACCAAATCAACCAAAATTCAGTGAATTTTGCTGGATTTTGGTAGATTTTTTTGTGAATGTTCTTAAAGAAAACATTAGAAGTTTTACTGATATATATGTAATCACTTCAGATATTTTTAGGATTTTTTTTGGAAGGTTTCTCCTATTTTTTTGTAAATAGGTTCTATGAAGATGACTTCCAGGATGTGTTAATGAGGAGACAGTCTGTGGTTGTGTCTGAACAGAAAGGAGCCGTTTGCTATTAATTCCACCTGTGACTGAGGAGGAATTCTGAAAGAGATCAGGAGTGTTTGGCTGTTACCACTTCAAGACTGCTGTGGTGGTGGAAGACCTCTTCATCCTCCTCCCCGTAGGTCAGAGTCAGACAGGAGTAGCCCAATATGAAGAGAACAGAAACCCAGGAAAGTCCTGCAGCTACCACCATCACACTCACCTGGAGACACAAAGAAAGCTCAGGTAAGAGGTTAAGAGAGCTGAAACCTTTCTCTTTAACTGCAGTTGAAACATTTAGAACATCGTGACTACATTCAATATGTTTCAGAAGTTATTTCAGAAAGTGAAAATGTAAAATATCCTAGACTTATAAACTTAGAATTTTCCTTTGGGGATGAATAAAGTGATTCTGTTCTATTATGACAGGTAAAGTGATTATATTTTAACCCTCTAAAATCCACTGTTGCAGAAATACATCAGTTTTATTTTTTTAAATATCTTCTATTATGTATATATATATTTATAATTTCTGCTCATTTTTTTCTATATTTGGGTATATGTCGGGTTCTGCTGCACATCTTCAAACTGAGCCTGAGTCTGCAGAGGGTTCCTGTGATGTTGAAGACTTCCTGCCTGGTTCCTGTCTCAAAGACCAGGAACCCCAGGGAACCAAACCATTTCACACCTGTGGCCCTCACTTCTCATCTGATGAAGACCATGGAGAGGATCATCCTCAGGAACCTCCATCCCCTGGTGAGCTCACATCTGGACCCACTGCGGTTCTCTTACCAACTGAACATTGGAGTGGATGACGCAGTCGTCTACCTGCTGCACAGATCGCTGACTCACCTGGAGGACACCGGCAGCACTGTGAGGGTCATGTTCTTTGACTTCTCCAGTGCTTTCAACACAATCCAGCCTTCTCTGTTCAGGGTGAAGCTGTAGGGAGCAGGAGTAGACTGTCACCTGGCTGCTTGGACCATCCACTACCTCACCAACAGACCACAGTACGTGAGGCTTCAGGACTGTGTTTCTGATGTAGTGGTCAGCAGCATGGGGGCCCACAGGGGACAGTGCTCTCTCCCTTTCTCTTCATCCTGTACACATCGGACTTCCACTACAACTCTGGGAGCTGTTACCTCCAGAAATTCTCTGATGATACAGCCATTGTTGGGGGTGTGTCTGATGGGGACGAGATGGAGAACAGGACAGTCATCTCTGACTGTCGACTGGTGTGAGCGAAACCATCTGCAGCTCAACGCCAGTAAGACGAAAGAGATGACCATCGACTACCACAGGAGGAGGACACCTCAGACTGCACCGGTGAACATCCAGGGTTTGGACATTGAGATAGTGGACTCATACAAATACCTGGGTGTTCACCTCAACAACAAACTGGACTGGTCACACAACACAGTGGTCCTGTACAAGAAGGACCAAAGTCGTCTCCACCTGCTGAGGAGACTGAGGTCCTTTGGAGTGTGCAGGACTCTGCTCCGGACATTCTATGACTCTGTGGTAGCGTCTGCTGTTTTCTATGCAGTGGTCTGCTGGGGAGCAGGGAGCTCTGAGAGGGACAGAAAGAGACTGAACAGACTGATGAGGAGGACCGGTTCTGTGCTGGACTGTTCCCTGGACTCCATAGAGGAGGATGTTGGCAAAGCTCACATCCATCAGAGACAACCCCTCTCACCCACTGCATGACACTGTGGAGTCTTTAAGCAACTCCTTCAGCAGCAGACTGAGACATCCACCCTGAAGAAGGAGCTATCACAGATCCTTCATCCCATCTGCTTTAAGACTGAACATCAGCATCACTGGCTGATGTTAACATAAACTGGACTCACATCATATCATCTTAAATCATGGTAAAATCTGCGTAACCATTCCTTGTACTGCTGGCATTTTTTCTGCTTTTACAGTTCCATTTATTCCACAAGCCAGTTTATGCTGATGTCATTTATTTATAGTGTAGAAAAATTGCTATTGATTCATTTTTCATCCTTCACTCTGTATGTGTTGTATATAATATTGTTATTATAACTATTATATTTACTGTATATTGCTGCTGTAACATGGGAAATTCCCCTGACGTGGGGAGTAATAAAGGATTATCTTATCTTATATATATTTTCTATTTTTGTTTGTTTAGTTTTTTGTTAATTTTCATATATATATATATATATATACACATATAAATTTAGAAGAAAATGAACAAAAAACAAATCAAACAAACAACAAAAAATTATATATATATATATATATATATATTTGTTTGTTTGTTGTATTTTTGTTCATTTTCATCTATATTTGGGTCTTACAGAGTTAAGCTATTTTTGTTATTAGAACATTTCATTTCATATTTGACTAGGCCTGGGATCTTTCTGCATGGAGTTTGCATGTTCTCCCTGTGCATGCGTGGGTTTTCTCCGGGTACTCCGGCTTCCTCCCACAGTCCAAAAACATGCTGAGGTTAATTGGTTACTCTAAATTGTCCGTAGGTGTGAATGTGAGTGTGATTGTGTGTCTGTCTATGTAGCCCTGTGACAGACTGGTGACCTGTCCAGGGTGTCCCCTGCCTTCACCGAGTCAGCTGGGATAGACTCCAGCACCCCCCATGACCCGAGTGAGGATAAAGCGGTGGATAGAGAATAAATTAAATTTCATATTTGAGTAAATTCATTTCAGTTCAGTTTTACTTAAATTGCACCAATTATGTCTCCAGAAGTTTTCCAGAACCCAGATGAACCCCAGAGCAGCCCTGAGGCCACCATGGGAAGAAAACAGTCCTCTGACTGTTTAACCAGAATAAATGTCTGTATGAAGAATATGATGCAGGTAGAGATGTAGAAGTGGAATAAAAACAGAATGATGGAGTCAGTCATGGATCTCTGAAGGAACGGAACGGAAAGATCACACTTCTAAAGAGGAAAACACGACAGAGTTCAGTCTGGAGACATTCTGGCATTTACTTCCTTTCATTTACTCAGCTGCAGGGTGGAGTTTATAACAGCAGATCTATGTTCTAAAGTCTGATCTGAGTTTATTTATAACAGCAGATCTATGTTCTAAAGTCTGATCTGAGTTTATTTATAACAGCAGATCTATGTTCTAAAGTCTGATCTGAGTTTATAACAGCAGATCTATTTTCTAAAGTCTGATCTGAGTTTATAACAGCAGATCTGTGTTCTAAAGTCTGATCTGAGTTTATAACAGCAGATCTATGTTCTAAAGTCTGATCTGAGTTTATAACAGCAGATCTATGTTCTAAAGTCTGATCTGAGTTTATTTATAACAGCAGATCTATGTTCTAAAGTCTGATCTGAGTTTATTTATAACAGCAGATCTATGTTCTAAAGTCTGATCTGAGTTTATAACAGCAGATCTGTGTTCTAAAGTCTGATCTGAGTTTATAACAGCAGATCTGTGTTCTAAAGTCTGATCTGAGTTTATAACAGCAGATCTATGTTCTAAAGTCTGATCTGAGTTTATAACAGCAGATCTATGTTCTAAAGTCTGATCTGAGTTTATAACAGCAGATCTATGTTCTAAAGTCTGATCTGAGTTTATAACAGCAGATCTATGTTCTAAAGTCTGATCTGAGTTTATTTATAACAGCAGATCTATGTTCTAAAGTCTGATCTGAGTTTATAACAGCAGATCTATGTTCTAAAGTCTGATCTGAGTTTATTTATAACAGCAGATCTATGTTCTAAAGTCTGATCTGAGTTTATTTATAACAGCAGATCTATGTTCTAAAGTCTGATCTGAGTTTATAACAGCAGATCTGTGTTCTAAAGTCTGATCTGAGTTTATTTATAACAGCAGATCTATGTTCTAAAGTCTGATCTGAGTTTATTTATAACAGCAGATCTATGTTCTAAAGTCTGATCTGAGTTTATAACAGCAGATCTATGTTCTAAAGTCTGATCTGAGTTTATAACAGCAGATCTGTGTTCTAAAGTCTGATCTGAGTTTATTTATAACAGCAGATCTGTGTTCTAAAGTCTGATCTGAGTTTATTTATAACAGCAGATCTATGTTCTAAAGTCTGATCTGAGTTTATAACAGCAGATCTATGTTCTAAAGTCTGATCTGAGTTTATAACAGCAGATCTGTGTTCTAAAGTCTGATCTGAGTTTATAACAGCAGATCTGTGTTCTAAAGTCTGATCTGAGTTTATAACAGCAGATCTATGTTCTAAAGTCTGATCTGAGTTTATAACAGCAGATCTATGTTCTAAAGTCTGATCTGAGTTTATAACAGCAGATCTGTGTTCTAAAGTCTGATCTGAGTTTATAACAGCAGATCTGTGTTCTAAAGTCTGATCTGAGTTTATTTATAACAGCAGATCTATGTTCTAAAGTCTGATCTGAGTTTATAACAGCAGATCTATGTTCTAAAGTCTGATCTGAGTTTATAACAGCAGATCTATGTTCTAAAGTCTGATCTGAGTTTATAACAGCAGATCTGTGTTCTAAAGTCTGATCTGAGTTTATTTATAACAGCAGATCTAAGTTTTAAACAGTGACCTGGACTACAGACCTGCAGCAGTAATGATTAAACTATCAGCTGTACAGAACGTGACGCTTTTAGACATCTGATCATTTATAAATGTGCAGCACAACCAGTGGAGAGTCCATTTATTGTTCACGATGTTTGATTTAATCATTTTAATTGTCCTGTTGCTCTAAATTAAGTTGTGTTTAATCAAATAACTACAAACTCCAGACCTCCTCTAGTGAAAATCGGTAGTTTTTCTTCTATACGGTATTTCTACATGCTGGAGGACACATTAGGAGTAAAATACACAGGATTAGATCTCCAGGGTTTTATGGAGAACAAACCTAATGAACTGACTCTGAACTGAACTGTCTTCACAATCAGAATTACTCCAGTATTACACCTTTGTGGCGTTTCATAGTTTACTGTCCTGAACAGGTGAGTTTAACCAACTCAAGACTCAGACTAAGGTAGTACTGGTAGCAGAGTGTTTGTTGGAATCAGTAGGAAGAGTGTTTTCTACAGCTGTTGGTAGAATTATCACACATACCAGGACTGAGTGTTTCCACTGGGAGGCAAAGAGAGCCAGGACACCTGGACAGGCCATGACCTGAAACAAAGACAGCAGGTGAGGACAAAGGCCCATGTTACCTGGATGGAGATAAAAACATGACAACATACACCAGCCTTCATTCAGAATATAACTCTAATATTCCCCTAATGACAAACTTTATGCTAACTAACTACATAGTTGGACAATAAAGACTTAATCCTGACTGATTAGAGGGTTTCTGGTGGATAATAAAGTTTAAATCCTGACTGATTAAGGGGTTTCTGATGGAGGTCTCACCAGTCCTCCCCACACCGGCGTCCTGGTGCTGCTCAGCGGGGTGTTTTTGCGGAAAACTGCGTCCATGATCCCGCAGACAACGCAGAGACCCGCACAGGCCACCTGGAGGACACCGAGGACCAGGACGCTCCTCTGGTTGAAGATGAAGTACCTGTACCGGTCCATTTTCATGTCAAGGTCAGCGAGCTTGTGGGTGAAACTTGAAGTTAACTTGAAGCTCTGATTCTGGGTTTCTGTGTCTCAAACATGAGTCTTTCAAAAGTTCAAACTAGTCGTTTTAAGCCTCATTTACGGCATTTACAGCCAGCGTCGTGCTCGTTCCGGGCTGTGGGCTGGTTTCGGTGCTGCAGGTAGCCGGTTGATCATTAACCTGCCCAGCAACAGCAGCAGGTGATACTGGACTCTGTGACCCGCAGCTCTGACTGACAGGCTGCTGAAGCCCCGCCCCCTTCTCAGGTTACAATCAGCTGAGATCCGGAAGACTGCTTTGTTTCCAACAGATACACTGATCTCTGAGTCAGAGTTGAATAATTGTACCGTAATACTTCTACATATTAAAGATTTTATTTAATTATTTTAATGTACAATAGTATCTCCTAGCATAGCATGTGGTGTCTTAGTGTGTTCTATCATAGAACTGTATGTATGTAACAGGGTCAATTATACATTAATATATGTGTGTGTATATGGAATACAGTATATTGTACTTTAGTTATTGTGATAATTACACAAAATCTGTGTCTGTGGATTTGTTTTTGTTTGTTTTTGTTTCAGTTAATGCCTGACTAGTTGAGCCTCCCTGTCAGTAAGCGGAACTTTGGTTCGGTTTGTATTACTACAGCCACATTCTATGTAACACTGCCTCTATAAGTGGCGTTTTCGCGCCGATTTTCTCCCCTTTTGACATGAATCTCTGTGGGAGAGGTAAGCGGTTTTGCTGTCCGGTGAAATTCCTGTTCTAGCAAGCTAAAACTTGTCACAAGATGCTTACTTTGTTGTCATTTGATCTGTGTAGGGGCATGTGTTGTGGCGATCAATGACGGGAGGATTTTGTGTTAATATTTTCATGTCAGGAGCCGGAAAATAAATGGAGACTGCCTCCAAAAAGATGCACGCTTGAGTCTTGCCTAACACAACGCAGAGACAGAAACGAACCGGTCACATGTAGTGTCACAGCTTAACATGTCAGAGTATATTATGTGATGTCATTATCTAGTATGTGGTGTCACAGGGAGCGGGGAGTTTTTTGTTTGTTTTGTCTATTTTATTTTATGTTTTTTACCTTTATGATACTGTCAAAAATAGCATAGTATCTGCCGTCACAGTGCAGTATGTCATAATGTAGTGTGTGATGTCATAGTATAGTTACTGAACTGCAGGCAGTGATTCCACACTTGTTCCGTCTAGTGTTTGACGCTTAGCTTCTTTTAGAACTGTGTGTTTCTTAAAATGCTTTTACTTATTCATTTTATTTTACTCTGTTAAGCGCCTTGTGCTCCTTTTGGGTGTTGGAAAGTGCTTTATAAATGAAATTTGATTGATTGATTGATTCCACAGAGCAGAGGGACAGAGTATATTGTATCAATAAAATAACTGCAGCATGGCTCAGAAACGGAGAACAGAGGTGTAGGTTGTTGTAAGATCCATTCAGCATGTTGGAACATCTTCTAGTTGTTGGAGATCCATCCAGCATGGTGGGACATCTTTCTTGTCATCGCCTCCACCTCCAGCTCTAGTTCCCTGGCAGCCTTCTATTCCCCTCCTTCTACTTTTCCCTCCTACAGGTAAGTGTGGTTGCTGGAGTACAGGCAGGTGCAGGCCGTGGTGCACCTGGGCATGCACACCTGCAGGGGGAGTAGTAGACTACTCTATCAGCTCTCCATCCACACACCACAAACGCCTGGCTCAGACCACGACAGGACACTGAATAACTCTCGTTATTCCCCACTGACCTGTAGTTATTTCCCTTCCCCAGCTCACAGGTAGAGTCTACAGTTTAGCTTCCAGGTCCCTCATCTGTCTGCTTCTGCTCCTGGAGTTTACGCTCTAGTCCCAGAGCGATGTGCTGGGCATCTAGATTTCATTAACATTTCTAGAGCTGATGTACAAAGCAGAATGGTGTGTTTTTAGTTTCTGAGTTCTCTGTATCGTCACAGTTCTGCTGTTGCCATACACCTGCAGGACTTTATTTATTGCAGTGAAATTGAGTAAACACTGAATAAAGATGTGACAGAAGCTAATGAAACACCCAGAAACTGTTTCTTGGAGGCCAGGGGTTAATTGTTCAGTCAGAACTATGAACAAGTTCTCAGATCTTTGCTAGAGGATATAGTTTAGATATCGGACTCTGCTTGTTGAGATGAATGACATTAACGTTTTAGTGTAGAGAGCTCCTCTTCTATGCTGCTGCTATTTTTCTGGAGGGCACTAAGATGAGGAAGATATAATAAAATGTTCATTTTGGCTGTGAGTCTTATTTGAGGTTTATGAGCTTCTGTCTGGGTACAACTAGAGAAGATTTCAGAATAAGAGGCAGCCACATCTGGGATAACTGTCTACATTTAAATCTAAGGATATATTCAGTAAAACAGAACAGAACTGGCTCAGAGTACAGTATGACTGTTTCATTTTGAATCACCACCTTTCTGCCAACAGCAACAAAAACTGAAAACACCGGAGCTTCCTAAAAGCCAGATTTATGCAGAGCTGTTGTATTTCACAGGTGTTCCTAATAAAGTGGTCGCTGATTCAGGCTCAAAGTACAAATTTATCAGCACAAAATGTAAAGAACTGATTTCACAAAGCATTTCACAATTCAAGATCCTTAAAGAGTAAAAAGAATATCTAAACATTTTTACATTTAGAATTGACCTCAGCTGGAGATTTTCAAAATAAATGCATAATGCTGCCTCAAGGAATGATTGGATATTGGAAAAATAAAAATGACACCAACTGAGAAACTAACAGGTTTGATTAGTAAACTCTTAAAATCCATCCATCAGAGGTGAACAAACTGCTTTTATTTGTCATTCATGTTTCCTTTTTGTTTCCCTGAAATCAGATATTTCAGAAGCAGCTCGAGTTCATTAATCTATTTATCAAGGAATTAGTTTAATCTCTGCTCCATCTGATTGATTTTTCCTGCATATTGATGTGAACAGTCATACCTGACAGCTGAGCTCATCTGAAATGCTCTGGACTCAAATTAAAACTAGAACAGAGAAAAAGTGTTTTTTCTTCACTCTGTCACACTACATCCTCTACTGGTGAGAATCACTCAAGTTTTCATTTGTGGACGTTTCTTTTGTAACCTAATAGATGTAGAATTAAATACCAAAATGAGTGAGAAAGTTGTGTAGTAATTTTGGAACACAAATTGTGTCTGATGTTTTTGGAGCTGAAATGTGGTAAAATGTTTCCCTTAGTTTCTTCATACAGTACCACTGCTGGTGTCTGCCTGTTAATGTGAAAGGTCTGATTAGATCTGAGCCATAGTGAAAGGTTTCTAGATCCGACCTGGTAAGATCGTCAGTGCGACCTTTACAGAAGCGTGACTGAAATGTGTGTTCAAACATGGAGCCAACAGGTGAACAGAAAGGAGGACGTGTCTGAAACGGCTTTAAATGTTGAGGTTTTTTTTAGAGTGAGCGACAGAGACAGGTGACATTAACAATGATTTATTCACAAAAGGCTAGGATACAGAACAACAATTCCCAGTTATTGGGAAATCCCAGGAACTGGGCACGGAACTCAATGGGCTGTAGGAAGCTATGGTGTCCCTAGTGGTTGGGCAAAAAAACTCCAAACAAACCCTCAGCAGGTAAAACCTGGGAAGGAATGCTGAGTGCAAAAACAATACTAAAACTTAGGTAGAGCAAATGGCGATAACTAGAATTATACAAGGAACTATAACTGTGCAGATTACTGTAATTAAGGTCAGAGAGCAGCTCAAAAGAATTACTGCTCAAAGCGAGGAAAATACTCGAGGACACTATAATAGGAGGGTCTCAAAAAACAAGGCAAAGGAGCAAAAGATTGCTCTGGGCTAAACTACGGAAGTCACAGGATGACGATAACTGTAGGACGAATCTCAGACTCTATGAGACTTTAATTCTACAACTTCTCTTAAACTGGACTTCTAAAAACAATTAACCCCTCTGACTGAGGCTTACTGTGACCAGAGTTTAGGGAAACTGGGAAGCTGAGAGGGTTTAGGGTCCAAGGAGCTGAGGACGGGCTGCGACGGCAAGGGAAGGCTGACGGGGTTGGAAGCCGTGAAGATGACGGAGATGAATCAGGAAACATGTCCAGAGGAAGGAATGGGTTTGGACAGACAAAACCAGATATCCAGACGAAGATGAGCAAGAGCAGGTGGAAGGGCGACTGGAAAAAACACAAAAACAGAGTTACTGAGGTTCCATAGAGAAAAAAACAGAAACAGATTTACTGAGGTTCCTTAGAGAAAAGCAGAACAAATCATGTGCAGAGAACTGACAATGGATGTTTACAATCTGGCATCTGAGAGGTGACTGAAGCTGGTTATATTGTGAGACAAGGTGAGTAGAGTGGCACTGGTGCACCTGCTCCTGCTCCTTGCCCTCAGAGATTGTCCTCACCTGCCGCCGCAGCACCCAGTGCACCTGAAAGAAAAGAAAAAACAGGGAAGAAGGGCCTATCTAGAGCCTGCTTCAGCAGGCCTACCATTAAAAGCACCAGACCAACTCTTATCAGCTGCCTCCTGCTGTCTTAGTGCCCTCAGATTCTCTCCTTAATCCAACCCTAACCACCTGAAAATTGTGTTAATAACTGACACTGAACCCAAGAGGAATTAAAATGTTTATTCAGGAAAGATTTGAATGAAAAATGTTCATGCAGACAAATGAAAATATTTGACTCACCATCGAACAATAGATGTTTAAACTATGAGCACATACATCTACAGTCATGTTTATTCATGTTAGCTACACGCTAACAGCTAATTAGCTACAATCCAACTGTAGTCCAAGATGCAGGTGATGACATCACTGATTAAGAAGAACTGGGATGATGTCATCAGTGAGTGAAGAGTGCGATGATGTCATTGTGAGCAGGGCCCGTCATTCACAATCAAAATGTCAACACTTTTTTCCCTAAAAAGAAAAGTCAATAATTAGCAGTCAGTTGAAGAAGGTTTTGAATCAAAATAACTCTGCTTCTACCTGTGCACAGGTATGAAGAGCAGCTTCACAGAGTTTGCAAACAAACCATCTTTAAACATGAATTAGTTCTCATTAAGAATAATCAGATTCAGTAAGAAGACACTTCGGAGGAATAGTTTAACAAAGCAAACCGAAAGCTGTGACAGAACCAACTTTCCTGAATAATCTGTAGGTCAGTCTGAAGTGTTCAGTACAGAACAAACACATGGACCTGACCATCAGGACCTTAATAGCAGTTAGGATCATTTAGGTTTCATCCTCTGACGTTTTATCAGGTGCAGCTAACAGAGTGAGGTGTTCTCTGGTGGTGTTTAGTGAAGGGTTACTGTACTCACAGTCTGGCCACACACAGAGAGCATTCGTTGGGGTAGGTGATGCCGTTACTGCCGCAGACTGGAGAGTAGCTCAGAGGACAGGCCTGAGTCACGGTCATCCCCACACAGGAGGGCTGCAGCAGAAACACACAACACTAGTTAACAAACACAAGACAAGCTGCCATCCAACCCGGCGTAAGCTCCATTCAGGACTGGAGACACAGGGACCAAGGTCAGAGCCCACCATCTGAAGGTTTAGAACTCAGTATTCCAACCACAGGATTCATAATTATGGCAGTGAGGTCCGAGGATGAAATCTGTTAAACACATGCTCTTCTTCTTTCATAGATTTATTACAGGTCTTCTGGAAATATGACAGAATCTGTTGGGTCTGATCCATACATACATACAGCAACTCTATCAGTTCTGGTGATGTAGAAAGTTGTGTTCAGCACATTTATTTTGTGGCCTCTTGACTCCTCATGGGTGATTATGATTAACTACAGCTGCTGACTCCTATGAGTCAGTAAGATCCCATTTTATGCACTGATTAGACTCAGCCACAGGAGATCAGCAAAGATCTGAAAAAGCAACTTGTTGATTTGAACAGTTTAAAAAAAAAGTCACTTGGAGCCATTTCAAAGCAGCTGCAGATCCCAAATCTGTGCAAACAACTGTTTGTAGCTTTGAACTTCATGGTCCAGTTGTGTTACTGCCACTATCAGGAAGAAAACACAACTACGACCTGCTGCTGAGAGACAATTGGTCAGGATGGTCAAGAGTTCAGCCAGGAATCACCAGAAAGCAGGTCTGGATGGATGAGAAGCTGCTGGAACACAGCTGTCAGTGTCCACAGGGTTTAAACTAACATGAGCTGAGAGGCTGCTGTGAAGATGGAAACTCTTCTTCTAAAAGCAGAACCTTAAAGCTCTACTCATCACATGGACAAAGAAAAGACCTCTGCAGAAAAGTTCTATGGTCAGGTGAAACAAAAACTGAGCTATAGAGCCATAATGAGCCAAAATAAGTTTGGAGGAGAGAAGGTGAGGCCTGAACCTCCAACACCAAACCTACTGTCAAGCACGGTGGTGAAAGTATTATGCCCTGGGTTTTGGTACCAGCGTAACTGGTACTTTACTCAAACTAAATTATAGATAATGAAGAAGCAGGATTACCTCCCTTTTCTCCAGGAAAACCTAAAATCTGCAGCCAGAAGGTTGGATCCTGGATGCAGTTTGATGTTCTAACAAGACAATGAGCCCAGGTGGTTCAGAAATGGTTCATTAGGCTGGAACTGAGGTTTAAGACTGGTCTCCTTAAAGTTCTGACTTAAACCCAATGAAGAACCTGTGGACTATCATGAAGAAACAAGACTGTGTCCTTGTTTCCATAATCTCTACATCACATTTTCAGATTGGAGAAAGCTTGCAAGAAACCTTAAGAGAAATTAAAAAGTAATGTCATTATTCAATGAATTTATTTTGAATCTAACTGAGATTACATTTTTAAAAAGATTGACCTGAGTTACTTTTGGATCATGACATGTATTCAAATAACAGACAAAAAGTCGTAATGATAACAAGAGGTTTGTCTCTTACCCTCCTGTAGAGCCTGGACTTATCCTCAGCATCTGAAACAGACACAATCACATTAGTTCCCACTGAGATCTACTTTTATCTGTGTCAACAATACAATACAATAACTTTATTAATCCCCGAAGGGAAATTCAGTAAAAAATAATAAATAATAATATCAATAGACTGAATGAGATCAATGTAATGGCTGACTTCCTTTCAAACTAATTATTTAATAAACGAAATTGCACAATTACAATTAGAGAAATGTTTTAGCAGATGTTTGATACTGTTTCTGCACCTGATACCGTTTCTGCACCTGATACCGTTTCTGCACCTGATACCGTTTCTGCACCTGATACCGTTTCTGCACCTGATACCGTTTCTGCACCTGATACCGTTTCTACACCTGATACTGTTTCTACACCTCATACCGTTTCTACACCTGATACTGTTCACACCTGAACTGGGTCAGTTTTACCTGCACAAACAGCAATGGTCACGCAGATGAGCAGAAGACGTTTAGCAAACATCTTGGTTGAACCTCAGAACGTCTGGTGAGAAATGCTGGGATGGTGTGCTGATGTGTCTCTCCGCAGGTCCTCGCTGGTTCTGGCTCTGCCGTTGGCGTTCTGTTGTCATATAGACGACGAACACAACAACGTGACCTTGTGTTGTTGTCATGGCTGCTGCTGACTTTTGTTCAGTCTTTAATCTCTGGATCAACATTCTGTCTGTGGCTCAATAGTGCTGACAGAGTGAAAATAGTCCGGGTGGGTGACACAGAGTGACTCCAGGACAAACAGAAGAGCAGAACAACAAACCAGAATCAACAGCAACATATTTACACAAATCAAGAGTTTACAGACAAAATCACGTGTATCTCTGCACAGAAAAACAGGAACCGATTGGAAACTCCTGACGCTGGGTCATTATTATTATTGCGATGTGGTGGGATTAAAAATGAACTGGAGACCACTGGAGGATGTTTCACCACAGAAACTGTCACACAGAGAGAAGCCAGAAACTATTTACAGATCTGTCACTGAAATCCATAGATCAGTCTATAATTGAAACACTTCTGAAGTATATATCTGCAGACATTTTTATTAAAAGTAAAATACCAAATGTTTTTCATGTTCATTATGATCACGTCTTTCCAAATTCCATAATTATTTATAATGGAAACAATCGCTTAATAGAAATGACTGGATATCACTAAAATGCCAACTAAATAACCATCAGAATTTAATACTAATCACCTTCTAATTAGCTAAACGTTTATAAAATGAGCTGATTCAGAAATAGTTTGGATTGTGTTCTTTTTATTCAGTTGAGATAATCATGACAAATGTTTCTTTTTTTGGCAAAATATCACATTTTATATGGAAAATAAGCTAAATCACTGTGCTTAGATGGTCAAAAGTGCGTCAGTTCTGCCTCTGGCCTCTGGGTGGCAGCAACGCGCCGCTGCCGCGTAATCAGTCTGACTCTGACGCTCATTTCTGAAGAAGAAGAAGAAGAAGAAGAAGAAGAAGAAGACGCAGGAAGTGACATTCATTTTCCGCGGCGGGACATCGTTGGAGTTTATTTAGTCTCATTGTTATATTTTCTGGAGATTTAACATGTACGATCAGGACGAAGGTGAGCTGCTGCTTCTCCTTTATATATTCTGTTAGTCTGTTAGTGAGTGGAGCACCGAGCTAACAGCGGTAGCCTTAAAACAGAGACTAGCCCTGAAATTAGCTTCATCTGAAGTACAAGCTAACGTTAGCTTCATCTGAAGTACAAGCTAACGTTAGCTTCATCTGAAATGCAAGCTAACGTTAGCTTCATCTACCACCAAACCTGAAATTAGCTTCAGCTCACAGACAGGCTAGAGGTGGATTTATTTAAAAACACGACCGAAAACTATCTTAATGTAAAACACAACCTGCCGTTAGCTTCCTCTAACCCACATGCTAATAGGGCTAATGCTAACAACAGCTAATACTAACGGTGCGGAGCATGGTTCCAGCTAACAGCCTAATCAGAGTATTAAAGTACACACTGTACTCTGTGTGTAGTACTTTACTGTAGTAATATCAGCAACATGTACAAACATAAGTGCTTTTATATTCGTAGTGAAACAGGCGGAAATTGGTGACTTTCCAGCTCAGGTTCAAACCTAAAATGCGATGTAAACTAAGAATATCTCAGCAGATATAGTTCAGATCTGTTGTGTAGGACCAGATGTTGCTATTACAGCAGAAATATTATCTAGCTATAACCTGTAGTATGTTTATCACTGCTGTCTCTGTCTGTCAGATAACCAGTATGATGAGGATGAGGACGAAATCACTCCAGATCTGTGGCAGGAAGCCTGCTGGATCGTCATCAGGTAAACTGGCTCTCACCTGAGTGAGGTCGATCTATTATATATTGATCTATTGGTCATCATCAATACCGTTGATCGAAACATCAGTGTGTCACTTTTTGAACTGTTTTAATTAGGGATTTACGATCCACATTTTGTCACTTCTGATCTGATCCCTGAATCTGGATGTCTGCTGATAGTGATACTTTCTGATACCAGATCTCTGTTTGCTTTAATATTATTGTTGATTTTATGTGAGGCTGTCATAAACTCCTCTCTACAGGTAAGTATGATGTTGATTTGTTGATGCTATAGAAGCAGTACATTTAATTTATGCTGATCAGATGAAGCATTCTTTGTATTTTATTAGGAGAGGGGTAGAGTTAGAGAAGTTTACATTTTGTGTGTATCTTTCTTGGATTTAATCAATACTGACAGTCAGTTTGAAGCCCTGAAGGTACTCGATGCATTTTTGTCACATGTAAACACATCTGAAAATCACTGCATGGTGGGTGGTAACTGGGGCACAGATGGGTAGAAACACACAGACCATCATGCTGGTTTCTAGCTGCGATCCAACTTGTTTACATAAAGTAAACTGGACTTCTACTTTATGCAAATTCAATGTGGCATGCTGAGATCCGGCTTTCAGAAATACTTTCAAAATAAAAGAGAAAGTTTGTGGCTGAACTGCCATGTTGATCCGTTGCATCTAATGGTGGTGAGAATATGGCGCCCACTCCTGGCCACCCACCATGTGGGCGATTTTCAGATGCATTTACATGTCAGAGAAATGCATGTAGTGGACACGTACCTTCACGGGATTTTTCCTGCTTTCATGTTTCCTGACTTCCTTTCCTGACCTCAGGTTGTCCTCTGGGACATACATGCATACGTTCGTACATATTTACACACAGTAGACATATTGTGATGAAAAATAGGTTATCCACAGCGCTGCTCAATGCTAACCTGCTAGCTGGCTGCAAACCGTGGAATGGATTTCCTGAGTGGATCTCATCACTCTGTGTCTCATTGAGACCCACCTCCATTAAGGAAAACCATTAAGTTAGCATCCAGCTAGCATAGCAGTCTGCAGGGGATCACTGTGGAGTCATTTCAGCAGACAGCATTAAAGCGCTGACGTGGATCGGAAATCTCTGATCCGTGAATTACGTTGGTATCAGAACCCCATACCGGTACTGGATCGGATCGGCCCCATCCCTAGTTTTATCAGAGTATCACACAAACTGATCGAACGTCCTTCAGATCTTCCAAGCTGTATCGCGCGTATATAATATATGTACGATAGAGCCTGGATGTCGTCCGTGTTCTATGTTAGTGTCACGGCTTCATATAAAAGCAACCCGACCCTCAGACTGCACAGCCTCTCTCTCTCTCAGCTCTTATTTTGACGAGCCTCTCTCTCTCTCAGCTCTTATTTTGACGAGCCTCTCTCTCTCTCAGCTCTTATTTTGACGAGCCTCTCTCTCTCTCAGCTCTTATTTTGACGAGAAGGGTCTGGTCCGGCAGCAGCTGGATTCGTTCGATGAGTTCATCCAGATGTCGGTCCAGAGGATCGTGGAGGATGCTCCGCCCATCGACCTGCAGGCTGAAGCTCAGCACACATCTGGGGAGGTGGAGGAACCGGTGAGCTTCAGACCAGGACCAGACACCTGAGACTGGGACACAGTTTGGATGTTTAGGGCCGATTAAAGTCACTTTGGCAGTATTCTTGTTTTCTGGGTCGTCTGACTTCACTGTAACTCCTGTTTCCTGTCTCAGCCTCGCTACCTGCTGAAGTTTGAGCAGATCTACCTGTCCAAGCCCACCCACTGGGAGAGAGATGGAGCTCCTTCTCCAATGATGCCCAATGAAGCTCGACTACGAAACCTCACGTAGGTCCCTCCCGCTCTCACCCGCTCTCACCCGCTCTCACCCACTCTCACCCGCTCTCACCTGTTCCCCCTCCAGGTATTCGGCCCCATTGTATGTTGACATCACGAAGACCATCATAAAGGAGGGGGAGGACCAGCTGCAGACTCAACACCAGAAGACCTTCATCGGTAAAATTCCCATCATGCTCCGCTCCACCTACTGCTTGCTGAGCGGCTTGACAGACAGAGACCTGTGTGAGCTGAACGAGTGTCCGCTGGATCCTGGAGGGTATTTCATCATCAACGGCTCTGAGAAGGTACACTATGACATCATGGTGCCCTGTGTGACATCAGCACCGTCTCCACACACTAATGTCTCCCCATGTCCAGTTTTATGCTGTGCTAAGCAAAGCTAAGGATGCAGCTTCATGTGCAGAGTCTTGGAGGGCAGGATGAGCAGCTCTGTCAGCAGGTGTGTTCGTGTTTTCAGGTGCTGATCGCTCAGGAGAAGATGGCCACCAACACTGTGTACGTCTTTGCCAAGAAGGACTCAAAGTACGCCTACACAGCTGAGTGCCGGTCCTGTCTGGAGAACTCGTCTCGTCCCACCAGCACCATCTGGGTCAGCATGATGGCCAGAGGAGGACAGGTGAGTCCTGGTTTCACCTACAGCATCCACACTCACACCCTTCCCATCATAGTTCCACAAAGAGAAGCTGTGATTGAGCTCATTAATGTTCTGATCAGAGCGACAGATTGCTTATCGATCGGTTGTCTCTCAGGGAGTGAAGAAGAGCGCCATTGGTCAAAGGATTGTCTCCACGCTGCCCTACATCAGACAGGAGGTTCCCATCATCATCGTGTTCCGAGCTCTGGGCTTCGTGTCCGACAGAGACATCCTGGAGCACATCATCTACGACTTCGACGACCCTGAGATGATGGAGATGGTCAGTGTGATTAGCAGTTATTGATTGGCTCATTATGAACAGGCCTGACAGTAAACACTGATGGAAGACCAACAGGCAGCCTTGTCCCCGCCCACTGAGCTGTGATGTCACTGTGTTCCCAGGTGAAACCGTCTCTGGATGAAGCGTTTGTGATCCAGGAGCAGAATGTCGCGCTGAACTTTATCGGTTCCAGAGGAGCCAAACCTGGAGTGACGAAGGAGCGACGAATCAAATACGCCAAAGAAGTTCTGCAGAAAGAGATGCTGCCTCATGTGGGAGTCAGCGACTTCTGTGAGACCAAGAAGGCTTACTTCTTAGGGTGAGACACACCTGGGACACACCTGAGGAGCATGTGTCAGGTTTCATTGACTTGTGTGCTGTGACAGAGCCGTGTGTTGCTGTGCTTTCAGGTACATGGTCCACAGGCTGCTGCTCGCTGCTCTGGGACGACGAGAGCTGGACGACAGAGATCACTACGGCAACAAGAGGCTGGACCTCGCTGGGCCGCTATTGGCCTTCCTGTTCAGAGGGTGGGGCTTTTCAACGCAATGTCACCTCTGACCTTTGACCTCAACCACAGCTTCAGAAGATAGACACACACATATGTGTACACACACAAATATACACATAAACAAAATATCTTTTTACACACACGTACACACATTTACCCGGCTACCCACATATACACTGAATGGATAAAAACTGTGACTTCAAGTAAAACGTCCTGCAGGTTAACCCTCCTGTTGTCCTCATTTAGAAGCACCAAAAAATATTCTTTCCCTGTCTGAAAAAAATCCACAAGCAGCAAAAAATTCTCCAAATTTATGGAAATTTGCAAAACCTTCAGGAAGAAAGTTCCAACAATTCCTTAAAAGTTTTATTTTAAAAAATCCCCCAAATTTGGCAAGAAAATTCTTATAAATATTTTCAAAAAATCGGTAAAAATCTTCCAAAAAATCCTAAAAATATCTAAAGTGATTCCATATATATCAGAGAAACTTCTAATATTTTCTTTAAGAAAATTCAGAAAAAAACAACCAAAGTCCAGTGAATTTCGCTGGATTTTGGTTGATTTTTTTCTGAATGTTCTTAACCCTTTAAGAAACGTTGACATTACATTTTTTTTCCACCAAAATAGAAATGTTGACATCAGAAGTTTCACTACAAAAATATATATTTTTTCCACATTTTGAAACTTGAAACAGGTCAGTTTGACCCTCAGGACGACACCAGGGTTAAGAGATGCTGTCACATTCAAACGTTCTGACCGAATCCAGATAATGAACTGCTTCTGTTATGTTTGTTAGTATGTTTAAGAACCTGCTGAAGGAGATCAGGATTTATGCTCAGAAGTTCATCGACAGAGGAAAAGACTTCAATCTGGAGCTCGCCATCAAAACTCGAATCATCTCAGACGGACTTAAATACTCACTGGCTACTGGAAACTGGGGCGATGTCAAGAAAGCTCACCAGGCTCGAGCCGGAGTGTCTCAGGTGAGAACACCTGTAGTAGGTCTGTAGGTTATGACTGGATGGTAGCTGTTACACATAAGGTTTGCAGTGTTCAGATGTGATCAGAACGTGTCCAGACAGACATCACACATGATCTCAGCATGTTTCTGATAAACTGATCTGGATTTCCTTAGATCATCTAAACATCGTCCTGGTTTAATGCCTGCAGGTGTTGAATCGTCTGACCTTTGCATCCACCCTGTCTCATCTCCGCCGAGTCAACTCTCCTATCGGCAGAGACGGAAAACTGGCCAAGCCCCGACAGCTGCACAACACGCTGTGGGGAATGGTGTGTCCTGCCGAGACACCCGAGGTACCGAATGCAGCGTCTGAAATATGGCTGGTTAAATCCATCGGCTGCACTGAGCCTGTTCGTTGACGCTGTCAGCCATGTTGAAGATGTTTGGTTTCCACTGTTGCAGGGTCACGCTGTGGGTCTGGTGAAGAACCTGGCTCTCATGGCCTACATCTCTGTGGGTTCACAGCCGTCTCCCATCCTGGAGTTTCTGGAGGAGTGGAGTATGGAGAACCTGGAGGAGATTTCGCCAGCTGCCATCGCTGAGTCAGTTTGATTCCATAATTTACAGGTGTCAGTCTGATCAGCTGTTTATACCTCTGAGGGCATCAGTGTAACGTCTGTGTTGTTTTGAATGTTTCAGTGCCACTAAAATCTTTGTGAACGGCTGCTGGGTTGGAATCCACAAAGACCCAGAGCAGCTGATGAACACGCTGAGGAAACTCCGCAGACAAATGGACATCATCGTGTCCGAGGTAACCGTTTCTCCTCACCACCATTACACCTACACCAACAGAACACCTTTAAAGACACAAGAGGAAACAACGAGCTGACGGGAAGCAATGTCACACCGCTAGTTTCTGTCTCTACATGCTGTTGGTGACAACTTCCTGTCCTACCTCTCCATACCTCTGTGGAGATGTCCTGTCATGGTGGATCTCCACAGCTGAGTCAGAGCTGTAGAACGGTCTGCTGCTCCTCAGTGTTCCTGCTGTAGGGATTGAACAGTAGAGCTGGGCAAAGCGAAGCCCATCAGCAGCGAAACAGGGGAACTGTTTTAGTGAAACATTTGCAGACAGGGAGCACGAGAACCATGGTTAAAATTCATAAGTCACTGAAAATGTGTCGGCTTTCCTTCATCTTCATCAGAACTTTGTGTTTTCAGCGTGTAGGCCGCTGCTTGGATGCTGCTGATGGTTCAGGTAGAGAAGCAGATTTTTAAAAACTAACAGACAGAAATGTCAGGTTCGTACCGGAAGTCTACACCTGCTGATTGGAGTATGTTTAATGTCAGAGCCGTACATCATCAGAGTAAACTATGAGTCAGTTTTCAATGTTAGCTTATACTTTGTCTGTGTCACATATCCTGTCATGCATGTATCCAAATGTGTGTTGTGTTTTCCTTGCTTTCCCACCCCTCCCTCTTCTCCCATCCCTCCCCCTTGCCCTCTTCTGTCCTTCTCAACCCCCCCGGCCAGCAGGCAGATGGGTCCCCCCTATATAGAGCCGGGTTCTGCTCGAGGTTTCTTCCCTGTTAAAAGGGTGTTTTCCTGCCACTGTCGCCTTTGGACTTGCTCTGGGGGTCAGGCATATGGGTTCTGTAAAGCGTCTTGAGACGAGTTGACTGTAATTGATGCTATATAAATAAAATTGAACTGAATAAAATTGGATTGAAATTGAATTGATTCAGACCAGCTGACAGTAAGGAACACAGAGTCCAGCTGTCCCTGAAACAGAATCACACCTTTATTCATTCTTTCCTGGTTCTGGTTTATTCAGGTGTCCATGATCAGAGACATTCGAGAACGTGAGATCAGAATTTATACCGACGCTGGACGAATCTGTCGACCGCTGCTGATCGTAGAGAAACAGAAACTGCTGCTGAAGAGACGCCACATCGACCAGCTGAAGGAGAGAGAGTACAACAACTACAGGTAGGAAGTCCCTCAGGTACAGGTGAGACAGAGTCCTACAGCTACAGTGAAGGGAAGGTTCAGGTGTTCAGTTCTGCTTCCTTCAGACTTTGTGGTTCTCCTGAATGTTCTTGCTTCATGTGTCGGTCAGCTGGCAGGACTTGGTGGCCAGCGGTGTGGTAGAGTACATCGACACTTTGGAGGAGGAGACCGTCATGCTCGCCATGACCCCAGATGACCTCCAGGAAAAGGGTGTGGCTTACTGCTCCACCTACACCCACTGTGAGATCCACCCGTCCATGATCCTAGGAGTCTGTGCTTCCATCATTCCTTTTCCTGACCACAACCAGGTACAAACATTCCTCTAGTCTCCGTGGCTCAGTGTTTCAGTCTTTAGACAATGAAATGTAAGGAAAGCATCCTCACCTGTACGTGTTTTTATGGTTCAGTCTCCCAGGAACACCTATCAGTCGGCTATGGGCAAACAGGCCATGGGCGTCTACATCACCAACTTCCATGTACGAATGGACACGCTAGCTCACGTGTTGTACTACCCTCAGAAACCGCTGGTCACCACCCGATCCATGGAGTACCTGCGCTTCAGAGAGCTACCTGCAGGTAAAACACACCTGTTCACTTTAACACACACACCTGTACACTTTAACACACCTGTCCAGGTGAAGTTAGAGAGGTTGCCTCTTTGCCCTGCTCACTGACTGTCAGGTAGAACTCTGTGTTCTGACGCTTTAATCCTGCTCTTCAGGCATTAACTCCATCGTGGCGATTGCCTCGTACACGGGCTACAACCAGGAGGACTCTGTGATCATGAACAGGTCGGCTGTGGACCGAGGCTTCTTCAGGTGAGCTCACTACACCTGTGTCAGTGACGGGTTTACCTGCGTGTGTGAATCTCTGTTTAAAGGTGTATTTTTCCCTGCAGGTCTGTTTTCTATCGATCCTACAAAGAACAGGAGTCTAAGAAAGGATTTGAACAGGAGGAGATCTTTGAGAAGCCGACACGTGAAACCTGTCAGGGTGAGAACTTCTACTTCAAAAATATTAATACTACTCATTCTTCTCTTACTAATACTACTAATGTTAATACTAGTAATAATAGTAATACTAATACTAGTAATACCGATACTACCAACACTGCTAATATTAGTACTACTAATATTAAGTCTCAGCTGACTTCTGTCCAGACTGGTGCAGTTACCACATGTTTAAAGGACGTTCAAACTGTCTCCAGGTATGAGACACGCCATTTATGACAAGCTGGACGATGACGGGCTCATTGCACCCGGCGTCCGTGTGTCAGGGGAGGACGTGATCATCGGGAAGACGGTCACGCTGCCGGAGAACGACGACGAGCTGGACAGTACCAACCGACGCTACACCAAGAGAGACTGCAGCACGTTCCTGAGGACCAGCGAGACCGGCATCGTGGACCAAGTCATGGTGACCCTCAACCAGGAGGGATACAAGTTCTGCAAGATCAGGGTGAGGGGACAACACCTGAGACACGAGACAGACCAGCTGATCCTGAGGACATGGAGTCTGTTCTGATTTCTGGTTCTGTGTTTCTGTAGGTTCGATCAGTCCGGATTCCTCAGATTGGAGACAAGTTCGCCAGCAGACACGGACAGAAAGGAACCTGTGGGATTCAGTACCGGCAAGAGGTAAACAGGAAGTAGACAGGAAGTCAGCAGGTAGACAGGAAATCAACATCTGGTGAAATGTTCTGTCCTCCATCAACGTTCTCGGTTTTTAAGGAATGTTAATGTGTTAACATGGTAATTAACATTCTAACTGATAACATGCTAACTAATATTATGCTGGCTGATAATCATGCTAACTGATAACAGTTCCCTTGAAAAAGAGGTCATTGCATCTCAATGGGACCAACCTGGTTAAATAAAGGCTAAATAAAAAATACAAAAACATGCTAACTGATAACATGCAGATTGACATGCTGATTAAGATGCTAACTGATAGAATGCTAACTGATAACATGCAGATTGACATGCTGATTAAGATGCTAACTGATAGAATGCTAACTGATAGAATGCTAACTGATAACATGCAGATTGACATGCTGATTAAGATGCTAACTGATAGAATGCTAACTGATAGCATGCTAACTGATAACATGCAAACTGATAGCACGCTAACTTATAACATGCTAACTGATTGTAAGGATGATCAGACTCTTTCAAACTGAAGTTTAAACATGAAGCTGGGTTTCACTGTGACGTGTTCATGATTTCTGTGGTTTTATTTTGAAGGACATGCCTTTCACCTGTGAAGGAATCACACCTGACATCATCATCAACCCTCATGCCATCCCCTCCAGGATGACAGTTGGCCATCTGATCGAGTGTCTGCAGGGGAAGGTGAGCAACAGGAGACATGTTCTGGAGACAGTCTGAGCCTGCCGTCCGTCCTGCCGTCCGTCCTGCCGTCCGTCCTGCCGTCCGTCCTGCCGTCCGTCCTGCCGTCCGTCCTGCCGTCCGTCCTGCCGTCTGTCCTGCTGTCTGTCCTGCTGTCTTCCTGCTGTCTGTCCTGCTGTCTTCCTGCTGTCTTCCTGCTGTCTTCCTGCTGTCTTCCTGCTGTCTGTCCTGCCGTCTTCCTGCTGTCTGTCCTGCCGTCTTCCTGCTGTCTGTCCTGCTGTCTTCCTGCTGTCTTCCTGCTGTCTTCCTGCTGTCTTCCTGCTGTCTGTCCTGCTGTCTTCCTGCTGTCTTCCTGCTGTCTTCCTGCTGTCTTACTGCTGTCTGTCCTGCTGTCTTCCTGCTGTCTTCCTACTGTCTTCCTGCTGTCTGTCCTGCTGTCTGTCCTGCTGTCTTCCTGCTGTCTTCCTGCTGTCTTCCTGCTGTCTTCCTGCTGTCTTCCTGCTGTCTTCCTGCTGTCTTCCTGCTGTCTTCCTGCTGTCTGTCCTGCCGTCTTCCTGCTGTCTGTCCTGCCGTCTTCCTGCTGTCTGTCCTGCCGTCTTCCTGCTGTCTTCCTGCTGTCTTCCTGCTGTCTTCCTGCTGTCTGTCCTGCTGTCTGTCCTGCTGTCTGTCCTGCTGTCTTCCTGCTGTCTTCCTGCTGTCTGTCCTGCTGTCTTCCTGCTGTCTTACTGCTGTCTTACTGCTGTCTGTCCTGCCGTCTTCCTGCCGTCTGTCCTGCTGTCTTCCTGCTGTCTTCCTGCTGTCTTCCTGCTGTCTGTCCTGCTGTCTGTCCTGCTGTCTTCCTGCTGTCTTCCTGCTGTCTTCCTGCTGTCTTCCTGCTGTCTTCCTGCTGTCTGTCCTGCTGTCTTCCTGCTGTCTTCCTGCTGTCTTCCTGCTGTCTGTCCTGCTGTCTTCCTGCCGTCTTCCTGCCGTCTTCCTGCCGTCTGTCCTGCCGTCTGTCCTGCCGTCTGTCCTGCCGTCTGTCCTGCCGTCTGTCCTGCCGTCTGTCCTGCCGTCTGTCCTGCCGTCTTCCCGCCGTCTTCCCGCCGTCTTCCCGCCGTCTGTCCTGCCGTCTTCCCGCCGTCTGTCCTGCCGTCTTCCCGCCGTCTGTCCTGCTGTCCACTCGCTGTTTTTTACTGTTACTTGGTGTCTTCCTCAGGTTTCTGCTAATAAAGGTGAGATCGGCGACGCCACACCATTTAACGACGCCGTCAACGTGCAGAAAGTGTCCAACCTGCTGTCTGAATATGGATATCACCTGAGAGGAAATGAGGTCAGAGTGAGGTCAAACTGTGGCCTGATGATGTCATAATGATATAAAAAGCTCTCCCTCGGAAAAGAGACTTAATCTAAAGGGACTTCCTGGTAAAGTAAAGGTTAAATAAAATAAAAATAAATGAACAGACAGGTTTCAGACTCTTGGTCGTCTCAGTTCCTCTACCTGTAAATGTCACCTGTTGCATTGTGGGAACGTTTCGGGGCGTTTTGGAACAGAAACAGTGAAACTGTGAGTTTAGACGCTGAAATATCCAGACTGAGCTTTCTGTCTGTCATTTAAATGATATCAGAGAAATGTTTGTGACATCACACCTGTCCAGGTGAGCTCCACCTGTCCCTAGTGCATGCTGGGATATATTCTGAGCAGACTGAGGAGGGGTCCTGATGGTTCTGTTGTCACATGACTGACACTCAAATGCAGCCTCTACTGAGGTTCAGTATTTGACCCTGGTCTGTACCTGATCCTGATTATTGCTCTGTGATCAGGTTCTTTATAACGGCTTCACTGGGAGGAAGCTCACGTCTCAGATCTTCGTCGGTCCAACGTACTACCAACGCCTGAAGCACATGGTGGACGATAAGATCCACTCCAGAGCCCGGGGCCCCGTCCAGATCCTGAACAGGCAGCCCATGGAGGGGCGCTCACGGTGAGTGATACACCTGTCCACCTGTCTCACTCACCTGTCCACCTGTCTGACCCACCTGTCCACCGATGTGTCCTCAGTGACGGCGGTCTGCGTTTCGGGGAGATGGAGCGTGATTGTCAGATAGCTCACGGAGCGGCTCAGTTCCTCAGAGAGCGTCTGTTCGAGGCGTCTGACCCATACCAGGTTCATGTATGTAACCTGTGTGGACTGATGGCCATCGCCAACACACGGACACACACGTATGAGTGTCGAGGCTGCCGCAACAAGACGCAGGTAAACATGAGCGCTAACTAGTCACAACAAGACAGGTAAACATTAGTAAACAATCCATTTGTTTATCTTAAATGTGTATTTTTATTTAGTTTGTTTTGTTTTTGTTGTTTTCCTTTTTTGTTGTTTTATCTTTTTCTTTTCCAGGTTTGTCCCTTTTTAACTTATTTTTGTTTATCTCTTGCTATCTTGTTTATTGAACCCTTTAAACTTTTTAATATAGTTGATCTTGTTTTTTCTTGTTTTGTTGTTTATCCCTTTTGTCTTGATTGTTTGTCTTTTTTTTTCTTGTCCTGTTTTTAATGTTTACCGTTTATTTATTTGTTTGTTTACCCTCAGATCTCTCTGGTCCGGATGCCGTACGCCTGTAAGCTGCTTTTCCAGGAGCTGATGTCGATGAGCATCGCTCCTCGGATGATGACATCATAGAATGGCTCCACCAATCCGGTGCCTTCCTGTTGATGTCGCTGTGATGTCAGCAGTGGTTTAATTTGATGTTTTTAGTTTGCAGTCGTCTCGCAGTGTTTTTGTAAAAGTAAAATAAATGTTTTTCTGATGGTAGAAGTTTCTGACCCGTCATTGGTTCACAAACATCACATGAAAAAGTGAATGTGTCATAATTAACTCTGGAACTCTACAAACAGAAAAAGTTTGGAAAAACTAATAACAACCAATCATGTGACTCGATAAAATGCAGAAACCCAGTCAGAGATAATTTCAGTCCTGTTGTGGAAACGTTCCAGAGTTATACGAGTAAACTCATAAAATATTACATCCTTTACATATTAAAGTCAAACTCTGCTTCAGAATGAAAGACGAACAATAAAACATGAATAAATTGAACAGAGGAATCAGTTTGACACAAGTTTCCACTGTTACAACAGTTTTTATTTCATTCAGAGAAAAAAATCAGTTTGTCCTTAAAATGTGGATGAAACTGATCAATGTTTTAGTTTTCATTTGTTTTTATGTCACAACTGAGACATTTTTAAAACATGAAACTGATTAATTTGCAGAATAAACATCAATGAATACATATACTGTTTGTCAGCGTTCAGATCATGAAGAGCATCTACCACCCTCACCGCTGTCGCCATGACGACCAGCCTTACTGCTGTTCACCTACAACCTAACGATAGTAGAAAGCTGATAGTTTTTGATTTACCTGCTGCTCAGAAAAATAGACAATAATAAAATACAAACAGGTGAAATATTAAAAGTTTAAAATCCTGACAGAAAGGTTGAAGCAAAAGCTAGCAGTAAAAATCCAGACGTTAAATAAAATCTAACGTTCAGCATCAAACTTTAGACTTAAATTCAGACAAACTGTTCACCGTCTGCGATGTCTGTCCTCTGATCAGCTGATCAAAGCTCATCGTCCTTCGTCACTGAAAGGAAATAACAACATGAGACAACGTCTTTAAATAAAGTTTTATCGTCCAGCAGTTCATAAAGTTTAGTCTCCAGGGGTTACCTTTCTTGATGATGATGTCATCGATGGACTCCACCAGGTGAATGGCTCCGACAGCCGAAGCTTCACCTTTAGAGTTGGAGGCATGACACTCATAAGATCCTTCTTCTTCTCTGGTCAGAGGGGAGATCTGAAAACACATTCTGATTGGTCCAACAGCTTTGACATCACTTCCTATCTGTGACCAAAGTCTATGTTCAGCAGTAAAGTCTTTAAAACGCTAGAACATTTTTCCAGACGAGGAGACTCACCAGCACCCAGCCGGTCACCTCGTGTTTCTCTGGTCCACCTCTGGTCTGGATCGCCAGATTATCTCTGTCTCCTGGAAGCAGCTCCATCCTCCTCTTTCCTCCGAGGACCTGAAGGAAGACACCCAGCACCATCATCATTATCTTCATCATTGTTCTGGACTTGGAAAGTTCACAGCCTGGCTCTCAGATCAGATCAATCTGCTGCAGCTGTGTGATTGAGCTCAGCTGTGTGCTGTTACCAATCAGCTGGACGGAATATAAGGAGGGATCTAACAGCTGCTCAGATGGTTGTAGGTAGATGACCTGGAAGGTTTGACACCGTCAGTTAGCCTTCTGACCTAATTGCGTTGGTGGCATCAGTGCACAGAACCCAGCACTTCCTTTGCTTTTGTTTTGCGAATGTTTTTCTTTTATTAAGGGGTTTTAGTTTTAGTTTGGTCTACCACCTGGTAGATTTAGTGGAGGATAGTGGTATTCAACCACACTCTCCTCTTTTAGACCACAGAACCCCGTTTTCTGTTTGTGCAGTTTTTGTTAGTTTGAACAACCTGAGTTCATTTAGTTTGTCTTAGACAAGAGGGGGTTGAAACGTAACAATCATGACCATTATCAAAAGTTTAGCCATCATCATCACCACCACCATCGTTACATCTTCATCATTATCGTCACAATCATTATCACGATCATCTTCATCATTTCCATGATCGGCCCTGAGATTTATTCCATCATCAGGGGCTGAATTCTTATATTACTATCTGCGTTATGTCTCCTGTATAGCGTCACCTCCAGGTGATCCTTCAGGTGAACTTCAAGTACCATCAGAGACTCAGTGACTTCATGAGGAAACAACATGAACTTGTAGAAACTCATCGTGCTGACTGCAGCAACATTTTTCTGTCTCTTTCTCCAACAGGCCGCAGCTTGTTGTTGTCTCTGGAAAAATGACTGTGACCTTCAGCAAACAGTCTGAATCTGCAGAGAAAATCCTCCTGACAGACACACCTGAACACACCTGAGGCTACAGGTACCGTACTCTATGAGCTCACTGCTCCTTTTGTGTTTGACTCTTTTTAGGCCCTGAAGCAAGAAAAATAAATCAGTCAGCAGCCGTCGCCTTCACATCTGTCAGAACTATTTCCATCTGACAAACAGAAACAGAGTTCAGGAACCGTCAGGGTTTAGAACGGGAACCGTCACGGCTTAGAACGGGAACCGTCAGGGCTTAGAACGGGAACCGTCAGGGTTTAGAACGGGAACCGTCAGGGCTTAGAACGGGAACCGTCACGGCTTAGAACGGGAACCGTCAGGGTTTAGAACGGGAACCGTCATTCCTGCTTTATTATTTCCTCTTTTACTTCTTTTCTACCAGCAGCAGCTCATAGAATCACAACGTTTCATCTCCACCCTTTAATCACTCACTGAGCTCCCTAGAAAATCTTATTAACAGATGGACTCACTTTCTTCCAGGTGAGGACAGGTGTGGGCACTCCTACCGCCTCACAGCTCAGGTACACTTGAGAGCCGCTCACGTTGTACACCTCACCTGGAGGAGTGACGATGATGGGAGCTGCAGACAGACACAGACAGACAGCTGAGAGTTAGCAGCTGGGTGGAACCAGGACTGAGTCTGGATCTTCTGACCTGTGAGGAATGCAGTTTGCTTCTAGTTGTGATTCTGAGGACCATCAGAGGACAGTCTGTCCATCAGACGTATTAATGACCGATTCCTCTCATGGGTTCTCCTGTTTCTCATCTACTGTATGCAGGTTCAACAGGTAAATGTGACCTTTAACCTCAGGTGTGTTAGTCTCACCTGTGGCGCAGCGGCCCTTGTTCTGGACGTTGATTGGTTCTTTTCCGTCTCTCTCGGCCTTCAGACTGGCGCTTTTCAGTGCGCAGCCGTTCTTGTAGCTGTTCCCGTCGGTCCCGCAGACCTCGTAGCCGCTCTTGCAGACACAGACTCCCATCTTGTTCTTCTTGTCCTCTTTGCTTCGGACGCATTCCAGTCCGGGGCCGCAGCGGCGCGCCGCTGCCCGGCGGCCGCCGCACAGCTCTCCCTCCGCGGCGGCACACACCGAGCAGCAGCCGCAGGAGTCCAGCATGGAACCGGCGGCGCAGCCCTCCGCCGGGAGAGGAGCGCACTGAGCCGGGTCACACGGTCCGCAGTCCGACCCGGCACAGAGCAGAGGGAGGAGCAGCGGCAGCAGAGCCACAAGGAAGCGGGAAGACTTCATGTTGGTCTGAAGGAGGTCTGGAGCGGTCTGAGGTCTGGAACGGTCTGAGGGACTGATGGGAGCCGCTTAAAGCTGCTGACTCCGCCTCAGAAGAGATCTGATCCCAGAGCTGCTGCCCTGAATCACTGCAAATAACATGAAGTTGGAGAGGCTTGGAACAATAATGATAATACGTTTTGTTATCATTATTGTAGAAGAGCATCAGTTCTATTAATTCTCGGCATCTGTTCAGGATTTAAAGTGAGAACTTTCAGAGTTTGAATCAAACAGCTGCAGCTCACTAAACGACTAAAAACTGAAGCTGCAGATTCACACTAAACACCACCAAACTAAATATGATTGAATTAATTTCCTGACTGCTGCGACTGATCTGTTTTAGTGTTCAGTTGTGGACCGTTGGACGCCAGCTCAGTTTTCTGACTTACTTTGTGTTTCTGTGGGAAAGTCGTCAACAGGAAGAATTCCAGTCCGAGGTTACATGGAATTTTCCTGTTATTGTTTAAACTATGTTTAGCCCAGAGAGCCGGATGAAGGAACACGGTGACCAAATGCTGCAGTCTGAAGAGAACCACGGAGTTTCAGTGTTCTATGATCGTTGCCGGCCAAAAAGTTCACAAGACAGAATCCAAGTGAAATCACTTCTTCACAAAACACACATTTGGTTTATTTTTGAACACATATGTCTTATTTGAACATGATTTCTGCACAGCAGCAACACATGGTGATGTGAAACTCAGACCTGCTTCAGTGGTTCCATCATCACAGATTCTCCGGCACCACACACATTTAAATCAGTCCACGCACAAACATGGAGATGTTTCTCAGACCCCCAGGAACCTGCCAAGGTAGGGTTAGGGAACCAAACCTGCCTGCTGTGTCCTGGGCTGGTTAACTCAGCTGGACTCTGAAATGAAGTCCTGCAGGTTCCTCTGATTAAACCTCAGCTGAGAATCTTCTGATGCAGAACCTGGATTTATTTGCGGTACTTGGAGATGAAGGCAGAGAGCAGGTCTCTGTAAGGAGAGTCTGACCGCTGAGTCTGCAGGCGCAGGATTTTATGGACTGTAGGAGAACGAAGGACGAGGTTGTGACCGAATCCCACCAGACTGGAGGTGAACCAGTACAGAGCCATGGACTGGAAGGAGGGGAAGAAGAAGACAAGAGATGGAGAAAACCAGTGGTGAATACACTGTTAACATAGATAGATAGATACTTTATTAATCCCCAAAAGGAAATTCAATAAAGGCTTAGGGTTCAGATTAAAGACTCATTTACAGAGAAACTACTGCTCATCCATACATCATCAGTGTTATGGGGCTGGAGTCTATTCCAGCTGACTGAAGGTGAAGGCAGGGGACACCTGGACAGGTAACAGCCTATCACAGTGCTACACATAGAGACAAACAATCACACATGAACCGGTGATCTTCTAGCTGTGAGGTGACAGAGCTAACCACTTCTGCTGATGTCTTCTGTCCTCCCAGAAGAAGTCTGACCACGAGTGAAAGTCCTGTTTTTGTTTAGGGTTAGAATAGCCTGTTAGTTAGTTCAGGTTTCCTCATCTACTGTAAAGTTTTTCAAGCATGTTCTGACTTGTAATTAACTGACAAACAGTGTTCCCCTGGTGCTGTTTCTGCATTATTGTTGTTCTGAGGTGGAGGAGATCAGGCTCGTCCAATCAGTCGATTCTTTATATCTCTTCTGAAAACCCACTTTTATAGACTCCCCTTCCACCTTCTCTTTTATCACTCTTTTACTTTCTATCCAGCTTAGCTTATAGCTTTTGCTGCTTGTAGTCCCTCTGTCTAACCTCCTGATCTTCATCTATTTCTATTTTTTATTTTCTCTAAAGTGATGTCTTCCTTTTAACCAGCTTTAATCAGCGGTCCATTCTGGACATTTTGTCTTTTTTATGTTCTACCTGTCAGAGCACTTTGTTCCTTAAGAAGAAGAACATTCTGTCCTGCAGAGATAGTGGACTAAACAGACCCTGCAGCTGATCCAGGAAACAGCCCAGCCTCAGCTGCAGGGTCTGTTTAGTCCACTATCTCTGCAGGACAGAATGAGGTACACGAGCTAGATTCAGGATGAGTTTCAGAAACACATCGGAGATCATTGAGGTTCTAAGAGGAATAAATGGAGCTTTGGTTGATTCCTGAACAAACACAGAGCGCAGTGGAACCATGAGGAGCAGTGTTCAGTCTGATCTGAGTTTAGTCCTGAAGATGAGCTGCCACTCTCCTCTGTGAGACGATGGACAGATTCTGGAAAACATTTAAACGCACCAACAACCAGAAACGTGTTTCTGTGTTTTGATATTTTCCACAACACTGCAGAGAATCGTAAAGCTGAATGTGTCCACAGCCTGGTAAGACACCTGACGGATCATTGCTGGTCCACAAGAACCTGAATCTGCCGACATTAGAACTGTCTACCAACACAATCTGCAGTTTAACCAATAATGTGGATCATCTTTTAACGCTGCCTGCATCAGAATAAACCCGAGGATGAAGGTGAGACGTGCACATGGAGCTGATAGGATCTGGCTACGTCCTGATCTCAGAGAGCAACATCTTAATCTGATGATCCGGCAGGAATGTGAGGCGCGACTCGACACGCTGACAAACATTCACCCTCTCAACAGATCTGAACATGAAACCTGCATTCCTGAACCTGGACACCCTCTGCACCTTCCACCTGAACCAATCAGCTGCTCAGAACACCTGACCAACCGACTTCAACCCACCGATGGAACCGCAGCAGCGATGGGGATCATCAGCACCGAGAACCCTCTGATGGAGTTCAGGACCAGCCGCTGGAACCTGGACGTGGCGACTCTCTGCAGGGAAAACACCTGAAGAAGAGCATCACAGGAAGTTCAGACTGATGACATCACCGGTCAGGTGATGTCATCAGTCTGAACTGTCATCAGACTGACCTCCACAACCAGCAGGTTGGTGAGTCCCAGACAGACCGGGAGGATCCAGGTGGAGTCCGGTGACGTGAGGTCCGGGAACCACAGAGCGCCTCCTGCTGCCAGCTCAGCCTGCCGGGCTGCACACAGTCCACAGGTCCTGGATCAGTTTACTGGACCCACCTGGGCTCTAGTCCACAGTCTGTGTTCTTACCTGACTGATCCAGGCTCAGGTTCCGGAGGGCCAGAGACAGACTGATCCAGAGCGGCAGCTGGACCCAGACCAGCAGGCTGGCCTTGAAGGGGTGACAGTTGTCCCTGATGTAGAGCTGAGAGACGATCCGACGCAGATTCTTCTGAAACTGGAACCTGAACAGAGAACAGACCGTCAGAACAGAGTCTAGAACGTTAGGAACTAGAACTAAAACTCTTCCTCTGACTGGTTTCTTTGCTGTTTGTTTGTTTCTTACCGGCTCTGTTTCTCTGTCCAGCCTCTCTCTCTTGCTCGTACTGAAACTTCGTACCGCAGCCTCTTGGCCAGCTCAGCGATCTCCACCTGCAGCGCCTCCACCTGCACACCACTGGGAGGTTACTATGGTTACCACTATGGGGGAGGGGCTACTGTGGTTGTTATGGTTACTAAAGTTTCAGACTCAGTACTTCTGTTTGTTTCACTTCAGGCAGACACTGACCTTGGAGATGATGACCAGCTGGTACGCAGCGAGCGGCAGAGTGATGAACGTCCGGACCGACAGCGTCGCCACGACGACGCTCAGCCACCACGGAAACCCACTTACCTGCTGTAAGCTCACCAGGAAGTGTTCACACAGGTGGACCGGACCCGAATCTGAGAGGCTGCTGTACCACCCGCCTGCACCTTCAACATCTACAGCGTCTGGAGCACCTGCAGCATCTGCAACATCCGCACCACTGCTGCTGCCGCTGACACCTGACAGAGTCCTCACACCTGACAGAGTCCTCACACCTGACAGAGTCCTCACACCTGACAGGTGTCTGCATCCTCCAGACCTGTGGAGGCCGTCTAAAGATGGTGGTGCAGAGCGGGTGCGACCAGGTGCAGGTGGCCTCCTGTGGATCACACCTGAGCAGGCTGGTCGTACAGGAAGCTGCAGGATACTGAACCTGGTGGAGCTCCACACACTCAGCATGGTGACCGTCCTCCTCTCCACAGGCCTGAAAATAAACCCAGACATCGCTGTGGTCAGATGGTAGAATAAAGACGAGTCCAGAAACGGATATGACTGAAGGAGGGACAGTAACAGCTGTAAGAGGATTTCTAAAGGGGAAAAAATGCAAAAAAAAAGTGTGCTGTAGTTTATCAGCAGTGTCCTGCAGACTGTTTCTGTTTGTGTGTCTTCAGTCTGCTGCTTGTCTTCATGTATTTTGTGAGTCCACATTATTGTCTGTAAACCTACCTACACAGCTGCTGCTTGACTATCAGACAAACAGCACAAACTGTGACTGTCTCATGACAGTCATCTCATTTTAACAGAGAACTGGACCCTGCTAAATAAAGGAGAGGAAAAACTATGACCCAGAACAAAGACCACCATCCCTACTGCAGTTACTTTATCTGTTTGTGCTTCTGATATTTCTGGGTGGGCAGCGTTTCACAGTAAAGACTGCAGAACATCAGTAACATGACAGGAACACAGACTCTTTCATTTAGCAGCAGACACAGAAGTCACAGCTGTCTACTGATGGAAGCATCAGCTAAAGAAGATGTTCATCAGGCTGTGGAACCTCACTGTGAAAGACATGAATCAGATCATAACTCAGAGTGTGCTGATAGATAGAGAAGATCAGTGGAGAACAACCCAGATCTCTACTTCAGTAAAAGCACTAAAACCACACGGCTAAAATGTCACTGAAGCTAAAAGCAGTTGATCAGAGAGGCAGAGGTAAGAGGCTAACCCTAATCAGAATATTATTACTCATGCATTCATGTTTAGGATTTTACTGTTCTAATAACTCAGATCACTGACCAGGTTCAGGATCAGAACCTGCTGTAGATGATAAAATGGACACTAAAAAATTAGACATTTACAGGTATCCGATTCAGGAAATAATTGTCACCGGCTGCACTGCAGAGGACAGGAAGGAAGGACCTGCAACAGGAGACTGGGACCACAGTACCCCCCCCCCCCCCCCCGAGGCGTTTACACCAGCAGACTTCAGAGGAAAGCCAGGAGAATCACCAGAGACCCCCCAGAACCTTCTCTGTTCTGTTCTCCCCTCAGGTAGACACTACAGGACACTTAGAGTCAAAACCAACAGAATCAAAAGACAGAACCAAGCTGTCAGATGTCTGCTCCCTCCCCCCTGAATGACAACATCACCTGGTGCACAGGTGCAATATTTATGTCAGTGAGTTCATATTTCAGGTCTCTTACCACAAACCATTTCCATCATGGATATTTTTCTCTTGTGTGTGTTAATATTGCCTGAATAGTTTATTTTTAATGCTGGTATACAGAGAGTAGTAAAATTATTTTTATTGTTTTCTGTAACAGTGACAATAAAGATCTATTCTATTCAGTTGTTCTTTTTTAATTCAGAGAAGAAGGTCCACTTAACAGAAGACTCACAAAAACACAGTGGCTGTTAAAATCCTCAGAGTCCTGGAATGATGGGTGAATTTTATACCTTTTATTAAACATTAGCCCAATTTTAGTGGTCCTGTTCACAAGAAGATTAATCACTTCACCACCAACTCTTCAACAAAACTGAATGAAGAGTTTTCCAAACTGGAGACCAGTTAGTCTGTTAAATAATAACACAAAGGTACTGGTTTCTGCTACATCCCAGTAAAACCAGTTCATTAGTGTCTTCACATTTCCACTTGGTGCAGCTTCGTACAGATTTCATCTGCTTTAGCGTCAGAATGATTCAGTTAGAGCTGGTTCTGTGTTTTTGTCTCTGTTCTCCTTCAGTGTGTAGCTGAGGTTCTGTAACTGCAAACACACACCGTCAACCTACCTGTGTGACGTCAGCCAGGTAAACCGCTCCTGGGTTTAACAGTAGAATAAGTCATTCAAGTTGATTATAAGTGAAGTTAGTAAGTCTTTCACCTTCCGTTCACATGCGGAGCAGCGTCCCGTAAATATGACGTGTTCCGTGTCCCCTACATGTGACGTCAGAGGACAGACATGGCGGAGTATAGCCAGGCCGGGCTCCTGGCGGCTCTGCTCCTGTTCACGGCCCTCACGGTCCGCGACGTTTACCTGGGCAGGTCGAGCCCACACCGAGGACAGCAGCCGACCGAGAGACCCGGACACTCCCCGGACACCGTGCCTGACACAGAGCCCGGGAGACCGGCCAAAGCTTCGCTGTACAGCGGCCCGGTGCTCCGGTTCCAGTACTGGTGAGTTAGCACGGAGGCTAACGGCTAATGCCAACTAAAAACTAGTCAGTAAAATACAACTAAAAACTAGTCGTTAGGGTTAAAACTAAAACCTAAAAATTAGTCAGTAAAATAAAACTAATAAAAACTAGTCCCTAAAATAATTTGTTTTAATGAGCTGCAAATCAAACACAGTCACTGCTGCTCAGAGGGGAGGCGGGACTGAGCTGGTAGAAGTTTGGGTTGGAGGGTGGAGGAGATGTGGACCTCATGGTGGACCTGGTCTTTCCAGTCTGAGCGTGTGCAATATGAGGATGTAAACAGGGATGATCATGGTGAATTCCTGGTAGATAGAATGATCTCAGACTAAATGATGACAGTTCATGTCCTGCTGCAGATCTGTCCTCTGATGGTAACATGTCCAGAGTTCCACCGTCTGTCCTCTTACTGCAGCTCTCCGCTCCTATAATGACAATGATTATCAATATTGCTGATTAATATTAATATAATCAAACTAAATGTTCAGTAACAAACAGAATCAGTCTCAGCTGTCCTCTGTCCCAGCAGGACATTTCCTCCAGGAGATGTTTTTCATTCACCAGTTGAGACACTTCCAGGGGTCTCACCAGAATTTTTTTTCAGCGTACGCGCGCGCGCAATAGACGGGAACGGGTCAATCGACAGGAAAGTACGGCTGAGGTGGGGAGACATAAATTAACCTAGATAGGCACCCAGTCGATAAAACCAAACGCACATGGCATTATCTGTCAAAATTGCAGCGCAGCGGCCCTAATCACAGTGTTAACCCTTCCTGTTCGGCCCCGACCGTGGTCAGGAAGCCCGGGGTTAACCCCCTTCACTTCCTCAGCAGCCGTAGAGGCAAAGACGCAGGAGCCCAGCCGTATCGAAGAACACTGGAGCCTTTATTGTCTATAAACAGTGGCTGAACCGCACAGTACCACCAACAACTACCAGCTACTACACACCTTCTCTCCTCCTCTACAGAACTGCAGTCTCTCTCGCTCGCGCTGCATTCAGGGTCGCTCGGACATCTCGCTCTCCTCCTCTCTCACACTCACACACGCTGCTCTCTCTCCCTCTCTCATGACGGAGCCACACACTCTCATAACAATATTTTAAACTGATAGCATAACGGGCCGTTACGACTGCGTAACGGGCTGTTATGCTGAAATGCGCTGGCGAGAACCCTGACTTCCTGTCCCAGTTGGGTCTCAGAAACAGAACTAATGTTTGAATGCAGTGATTGAGATCATGTGACCTGCTGAGCTCACCTGACAGGTGTGTTCTCTTTTCATTTCCAGCATCTCCTGAGGTTACAGCAAAGTGTTCCAGGACTACTCTCAAGCCATCAGCCAGGTGTATCCAGACATCCGCATCACAGGAGAAAACTACCCCCCCACCCCATTTAACAGGTGAGCTGTGACATCACTGAACTGGCCCCGCCCACTTCAGTGATGTCACATGTTTGAGCTGCGTTTCCCATGATTCCTTGAAGGATGTAAACAGGAAGTGGCTGATTGACATGTTTGTTTACATTGAATCAAAGTGCAGTGCTACAGGTAAGTGTTACCTGTCGGTCCTCTTACCTGTAGGGAGGTGATCTTCTTGTGTGTGTATGTAAACACGCTTCGTGTGTGTATTTTTCAGTAGAAGCTCAGCTGATAGAAGAGTTACTGACTGTCATTTTAGAGCAAAGCTGCTCACCTGTGGCTAACCCCGCCCCCTCGGGCTAACCCCGCCCCCTCCTGCTCCTCAGGGTTCTGGGAAACCTGATCTCCTACCTGAAGCTGCTCTCCATCCTTCTCATTGTCAGCGGCCAGAATCCCTTCGTCCTCCTCGGCCTCGGCACTCCCCGAGCCTGGACCTGGAGTCAGGACAACAAGGTTCATGCCTCATGGCCACCGTTACCATGGCAACAAGTATTGCATGCTGCTACCATGACAACAGACTGACCCAATCACTGTCTGTCTCCCTTTGTCAGATCTTCTCCTGTCTGATGGCATTCTTCCTGTGTAACATGATGGAGACTCACTTCCTGTCTACGGGAGCTTTCGAAGTCACTCTGAACGGTGAGTTCTGATTGGTTCAAAGCATTATGACATCACTGAGGATCTGAGCTCAGGAGGAATGACGACGTGTTTGCAGTCAGTATAAATAAAGTGTGAGTCGGGACATCGTGTTTGTAAATGTACTTTAAGCTAAAGACAGAGTCAATTCCTGGTGTAACGCCCTTTTCCTTCCCACAGACGTCCCTGTCACTTCCTGGTGTAACGCTCTTTTCCTTCCCTGTCACTTCTTGGTGTAACGCTGTTTTCCTTCCCACAGAGGTCCCTGTCACTTCTTTGTGTAATGCTGTTTTCCTTCCCCCCGACATCCCTGTCCATTCCTGGTGTAACGCTCTTTTCCTTCCCTGTCACTTCCTGGTGTAACGCTCTTTTCCTTCCCCCAGACGTCCCTGTGTGGTCGAAGCTGCAGTCCGGTTACGTCCCAAACATCCAGGAGATGTTTCAGATCCTCGACAACCACCTGAAGATGAACCAGGTGGATCACATGACCTTCTCCTCCACTTAGAGCTGCAGGTAGGTGAGCAGCTGTTCTCTACCTCATAATGAACTGCTTAAATCTGCTGTGGTTCATCATGCAGCCATTTGAGAGGAGCTAAATGAGCAGAGGGAGTTCTGTTTCTCTCTGAACTTGGTTTTCTTCACAGTGGACTCATTTTTTTAACTGCTCTTTAAAGTCCTGCACCTTTCTGGAAACAGACCAACGGTAGCTGGAAGCACTCGGAGTGACAGAAAAACAAACGTTTCTTTGAATGTATTTTACAAAAATGTAAAAACCAGGAATCAACATGTCCAACATTTTCCAAGCGTCCACCGGTGTTCCCAACACCAGAAACTCTACTGAACTATCTCCGTGTTTCCAGGATCTACAAACATATGGTTTCCACTCTGTAGGTCAGCTGAAGGGAGATGTTTCACTATGCTGGATGGATCTCCAACAAGCTGTGCTGCTTTTATTTGATTTTCTCTTTATTTGATTACTTTGATTTTCCTCTGGTGATTTGTAATAACTGCAGGTGATCTTAATCCCGTGCGAATGCGCCATGTCTGTAATTGGTAAAGTAATAATTCCCCCGCAAATTACCTACTATATTTCGCTGAACGCCGACGTCCTGGGATAATACTAGTCCCGTGCGAATCTGCATCTCAGTGATTGGGGAGGATTTTATTTGCTTTCTTTTTTTTGTTATGTTTCTTTTTCAACATCTTTCTCGGTTGAATTATGGAGGCTGCAGTGGAAATTACTGACAGCATTTTAGGAGCAAATGCAAGAGTAGGTTTATACACAACAGGCCTATGGAGCATTCACAGAAACGGCAAAATTAGATCCACCAGAAGAGGGAATTTTGGGAGGATATTGAGATGGATGACATGTGTAGCAGCGTGTGTTAAGCATGTCTATCAACAGTCAGTCTGAATCCAAACGCCCTAACGGCCCGTTATCCTGACAGCGCTGCCCGCTGTTCTCAAGTCACGCTGCTGCTTTGACTTGTTTACTGTTGCCATGACGACTACATACCACGTTAAAAGTGGTCATTTTAACCTGAACCACAAACTTTCCATGAACCTAACCAAGTGGTTTTTCTGTCCAAACCTAACGTGACCCCATAACAACAATAACGTTGTTACAACATAGGTTTTTAATGTTTATTCGTGCAAAAGGTGTCTGTATTTTATTTTAATTTTTTTGCAAGTAGCAGCTATAGCGGCTGCCGGCCACTTTGCACATGGACATCATATATCTATGATGGACATGACAACAGCGAATGTTGCAATCTGCACAGATTTGACATCATATCCGGGCTGTAATGTCAGTAAATTCGAATAAAATACAGACTTTGCTTATTTCGCATGCAAATGCACCGTGAGAAACACGGATGTCCTGGAGTAATTCACAAACTACCAGAGGTCCCCAGGTAGTACTAATCCCGTGCGAATAGTACATTAGTCTGTCTCCTCTCTGCTCTGCGGAAACACCACCTGTCTGTCTCTCCACCTGTCTGTCTCTCCAGCTGTGCTGCTTTCAGGCATCCTGGCTCAGTGGGAAGTTCAGCCGCTGGCGTTCATGAAGGTCCGGCCTTAAAGCAGACTCTGCGGGGCCCGACTGGACGTCCTTCGCCACAAAACGAACACTCCCTCTGCACGGGGTCACAGCTCAGCACCACAACTCCCAGAATGCACCTGTGCAGCGGAGACAGACTGCTGCTAACGTTGGGTTAGCTTCATGCTAATTAGTCTCCGTGTGATGAATAATTAGAGCTGAAATTGTTAGTCTGTTGTTTTTATTTAATGTCAAAAGGAAACGAGAATCTACAAGTCCTGTTTGAACTGAACATGAAACAACGTGTGGCTGTGAATGTTTTGTCTGATTCCGTTCAGTGATTGGTCAGGTGTGTAACTCACCTGTTTCATCACAGACTGATGAAACAGGTGAGCCACATTACCTAGTGTTTTAGGTCCTGTGGCTGAGCACCTGGTTCAGATCAGTAATCACGCTGGGTTTCATGAAATAAAAGATGGTTGCAGTCTGATGAAGGAACGTTCATTTATTTGTTTCCAGCATCAGTTATTAAACAATTCAGGTTAATAAGGAAGAAACACATTAAACTGAAGAAAAACTGAGCAAAGTCTGACTCATTGTTTTTATCAGAGTCTATTCACACATTTATCTACAGATCAATCATTACTAATAAACCCATGTCAGGGTTTCCTGCTCTGGAAGTCACTGATGGTTAAGCATTTGGTTATGGGATGTTTTATTCAGTCGGTGACGTCTGTGAGGACCGGATCCTGCTGCTCGTCTTCACAAGTTCCACTCGAAGCAGAAGTGACCAAGTGACCAGACGAAGCAGAATCCCTGAAAGACAGGACAGGTAACCTCACCTGAGCTTCAGGTTTCACAGTTCTCATCTGCTTACAGAACACCGGGTCAGAGGCTACCAGAGTTAATCCAAAGCACGCTCTGAGGGTGTGGAAGAACCTTCAGGTGTAACTCTGGGTTTCTGGTCCACGTCTTACATCGTGATGCTGAACACCTGAGCTGCTTCTGAGCCACTGATGTTCCAGGTAACTGGCCAATCAGCTTTCAGGGAACATCTCATTGCTGTAGGTCCAGCAGAGCTTGATGAGCAGACAGTGACCAGAACAGATACCTTCACGGTTTTATCTGCTTTCATAAATCAATCTAAAAATAAAACTGACTGACAGACTAAAGCGTCGTACTGGTGAACTTTTTAAGATTTAGTGGGTCTGCTTCAGGGATGTTTTTAGTTTAACTCCACCAAGCAGCTGAAAGAAAAAATTGTCTACAGCACTCACAATAATGAATGTGAGATTACCGAATGTAGCGGCAAGGGCACACAAGCCAGTGTCTTATTGTGCCGGTCCCAAGCTCGGATAAATATAGAGGGTTGTGTCAGGAAGGGCATCTGACGTAAAACTTTGGCCAAATCAAACAAGCGAATCAAATGTATGACTTCCATACCGGATCGGTCGAGGCCTGGGTTAACAACGACCTACAGGGTGCCGGTGGAAAATGGACGACTGTTGGTCGAAGAAGGAGGGGAGGAAGGTGTGTTCGTAGGAAGAGAGAGAAGAGGAACACCAAGAGTCTAGGACTGAGAGTAGGGACTTTGAATGTTGGAACTATGACAGGAAAAGGTAGAGAGCTGGTTGACATGACGCAGAGGAGGAAGGTGGACATACTGTGTGTCCAGGAGACCAGGTGGAAAGGTAGTAAAGCTAGAAGCTTAGGCACAGGGTTCAAGATGTTCTATCATGGTGTAGATAGGAAGAGAAATGGAGTAGGAGTTATCTTGAAGGAGGAGTTTGTTAGGAATGTCCTGGAGGTAAAAAGAGTGTCCGATCGAGTGATGAGCCTGATGCTAGAAATCGAAGGTGTGATGGTACACGGTGCTTGAGTGCTCTGGGTATGCTCCACAGGTAGGATGTGAGCTGGAGGAGAAGGAGAAATTCTGGTTGGACCTTGATGAAGTGATGCAGAGCATCCCTAGAAGTGAGAGAGTTGTCATTGGTGCAGACTTCAATGGACATGTTGGTGCAGGAAACAGAGATGATGAGGAGGTCATGGGCAGGTTTGGTATCCAGGAGAGGAACGCAGAAGGACAGATGGTGGTTGACTTTGAAAAAAGGATGGAAATGGCTGTAGTGAGTACTTTCTTCCAGAAGAGGCAGGAACATAGGATGACCTATAAGAGTGGAGGTAGGAGCACACAGGTAGGGCTAGGGCTGCTTGTGTTAGACGGTGTAATCTGAAGGAGATCAGTAACTGCAAAGTAGTGGTAGGTGAGAGTGTAGCCAGACAGCATAGGATGGTGGTGTGTAGGATGACCCTGGTGGTGAAGAGGGCAAAGGTAGAGCAGAGGACCAAATGGTGGAAGCTGAAAAAGGAAGAGTGTTGTATGGGTCATTCTGTGTGGTTTCACCAGATGGTGGTTGCTGCACCATTTTCAAATTAGTCCTAAATTTGTCTGCCATTAGATAGTCACAAAAGTACTTTCTATGCAAAATTGTAGGCCTGTAGCTCAAATAGTTTCTGAGTTGTGGGGGTCTGAAATTTTCAGAATTTGGGCTATAAAAAGCCTCGCCAGCGTTTTTTGCATCTTTCAGTGGTTATTTGTCAGCCTCTAGACATACCAGAGAGCTGTGAGTTGGTAAACAAGGCCTCTGCATGTAGCTAGTGCCCCACAAACATCCCCAGGTGTTTCCCTACACTCTGCAGGCCATGGGGGCTTGCTAAAAAATTAAGTTTGGAGTTTGGGACCTTAAAAGTACTAGAAATACTGCACAGAAGTGTTCTAACACCCCTGGGTTCCATTCTACACAAACTTGTGTGATAACTTAGCAAACTGGAGCTTTCTAGGTACCTCAGTTTGGAAAATATGAGCTCCCAAAGTTGGATGAGATTTTAAATGACATGTTGACACCCATTTTCAATGCATCCATGTAATTATAACATACACATACAAATTACATGTACTAATTTGAATTCAGGAAGCACTGTAGTTATGGTTGATTAATTTAAAAATACAACAATAATGTTGAATTTTACAGTATCAGTGCAGTGGGATTAAACATGTTAAATTTAATTGTACAATGTCATGTTACAAGCAAAAGAACCTCTACCTAAGTTATAACTTAGTTATACCTAAGTTATAACTTAGGTATACCTAAGTTATACCATTATACTTTTTGAAGGTAGTCACCTTTAACAACTAACATTTCAAAAAGAACCAAACATACATAATACTACCATTGGAATGACTACGAATACTTGTATCCCAATTTAAAGTACTGAAAAGCAAAAAACCATTTTGACATCACCCATGCCATTTTGAGTAAGAATATCTCAGTAACTACAAATATAACCCTGCTGCTTTTTTGTGCAGTGATAGAAGACAGATGGAACTGTCTTGTAGAAAAATTTGGGGTCTCTGGTACCTGTCCCACGCTGAGATTTTTGCCACCCAAAATAGCCAATTTAAAATCTCATCCAACTTTGGGAGCTCATATTTTCCAAACTGAGGTACCTAGAAAGCTCCGGTTTGCTAAGTTATCACACAAGTTTGTGTAGAATGGAACCCAGGAGTGTTAGAACACTTCTGTGCAGTATTTCTAGTACTTTTAAGGTCCCAAACCCCACTTGTGAGTAGGTGTCTCTTAATTTTTTAGCATTTTTAGCAAGCCCCCACGGCCTGCAGAGTGTAGGGAAACATCTGGGGATGTTTGTGGGGCACTAGCTACATGCAGAGGCCTTGTTTACCAACTCACAGCTCTCTGGTATGTCTAGAGGCTGAGAAATAACCACTGAAAGATGCAAAAAACACTGGTGAGGCTTTTTATAGCCCAAATTCTGAAAATTTCAGACCCCCACAACTCAGAAACTATTTGAGCTACAGGCCTACAATTTAGCATAGAGAGTACTTTTGTGACTATCTAATGGCATACAAATTTAGAACTAATTTGAAGATGGTGCAGCAACACCCCCAAGGAATATCTGCTCATTTCACCTGGAATGACCCATATGACTTTCAGGAAAGAGTTGAGACAGGCTTTGGATGGTCAGGAGGTGCTTCCAGATGACTGGACAACTACAGCAAATGTGATCAGGGAGACAGGTCAGAGGGTACTTGGTGTGTCATCTGGAAGGAAAGGAGATAAGGAGACTTGGTGGTGGAATGAGGAGGTACAGGAGTGGATCCAGAGAAAGAGGTTAGCTAAGAAGAAGTGGGACACTGAGAGGACTGAAGAGAGTAGACAGGAGTACAGGGAGATGCAGCGTAAGGTGAAAGTAGAGGTGGCAAAGGCCAAACAAGGGGCTTACCATGACTTGTATGCTAGGTTGGACAGTAAGGAGGGAGAGACTGATCTGTACAGGTTGGCAAGGCAGAGAGACAGAGATGGGAAGGACGTGCAGCAGGTTAGGGTGATAAAGGATAAGGATGGAAGTGTGTTGACAGTCACCTCCTTCCAGTAGAAGAGGTGACTGTTGTGGACCAGGAAGTAGCAAAGGATGAAGTGAGGAGGGCATTGAAGAGGAGGATGAAGAGTTGAAAGGCACTTGGTCCTGATGATATACCTGTATGGAAGTGTCTCGGAGAGGTAGCAGTAGAGTTTCTGACCCCAGGGTTAGGGTTTTGATGAGATCCTGGAATGGAGGAGAAGTGTGCTGGTGCCCATCTTTAAGAACAAGGGAGATGTGCAGAGTTGTGGCAACTACAGAGGAATAAAGCTGATGAGCCACACGATGAAGCTATGGGAAAGAGTAGTTGAAGCTAGACTAAGGGCAGAGGTGAACATCTGTGAGCAGCAGTATGGACAGTACAACAGATGCAATATTTACTTTGAGGATGTTGAAGGTCAGAAGGAGCTGGCTGCATTGTGTCTTTGTAGATCTGGAGAAAGCTTATGACAGGGTGCCCAGAGAGGAACTGTGGTTTTGTATGAGGAAGTCTGGAGTGGCAGAGAAGTATGTTAGAGTGGTGCAGGACATGTATGAGGACTGTAAGACAGTGGTGAGGTGTGCTGTAGGTGTGACAGAGGAGTTCAACGTGGATGGAGGTGGGAGTACATCAGGGATCAGCTCTGAGCCCCTTCTTGTTTGCTGATGACAGACGAGGTTAGACAGGAGTCTCCATGGACTATGATGTTTGCAGATGACATTGTGATCAGGTGGAGGAGAAGCTAGAGCCGTGGAGGAATGAAGGTTAGCCGCAGCAGCAAGACGGAGTATCTGTGTGTCAATGAGAGAGTCTTAAGTGGAAGAGTGAGGTTACAGGGAGAAGAGATCAAGAAGGTGGAGGATTAGGACTAACCCTCTAACCCTACGTCAACAGTCCAGAGCAATGGAGAGTGTGGAAAAGAGGTGAAGAAGCGTATACAGGCAGGCTGGAACGGCTGGAGAAAAGTGTGATGTGTGATAGAAGAGTTTCAGCTAAAATGAAAGGAAAGGTTTACAAAACTGTGGTGAGACCAGCCATGTTGTTTGGTCTGGAGACAGTGTCCCTGAGGAAAAGACAGGAGGCAGAGCTGGAGGTAGCAGAACTGAAGATGCTGAGGTTCTCTCTGGGAGTGACCAGGATGGATAGGATCAGGAATGAGTACATCAGAGGGACAGCACATGTTAGAGGCTTTGGAGATAAAGTCAGAGAGGCCAGACTGAGATGGTTCAGACATGTCCAGAGGAGAGAGAGTGAATATATATATACCACTCAGTAATATTTGCTGAGTGACATAGGGTGGCTGGCCTCCTGCCCTGGCAGTAGGACATGAAGGTAGTTGGTGTGAGAGAAGAGGATGCAGCAGACAGGGTTAGATGGAGGCAATTGATTCGCTGTGGTGATCCCTGAAGGGAAAAGCCGAAAGGAAAAGAAGAAGAAGAAGAAGATTACAGAATGAATCCTTCACTGGAAAGAGTTTGATTTGTATCATGCTTATTTATTCTTTTCATAACTTGGACAAGACCTGTATTTTTTATTCAACCTTGTGATGAAAATGAAACTGAATGTTGAATAAGAAACTTACACTGAAGCAGCTTAAACACACACTAGCAGTAAGAAGCGAGTTAATCTCAATCTGCAGTGTTCCTTCCTTTGCCTGCAGCTGTTTGTAGTCTGGATTATCTCTGAATCTGCTCATACTGGTTTAGATTGTAGTTTTCCTCATGTAAAATACAGCGCCAGTGAAACATATTTGCTGGTGTCTTCTGTTTTTGCACATTTCTCACATTTAAGTGTTCCAGATCATTGAACTAATGTTGATTTTTATTAACATTAGACAGAGTTAACCCAAAAACAGAAAATGTAGTTTTTATAGGATGTTTTATTTGTATGAAATATTTATTGAAAACCTGTATCACCTCTGTTGTTGAATGGCTTTAATTTGGTTACACTAGATGGTTTTTGTAGGGCTGGCTGCACAGTGCTGCAGTGGTTAGGACTTTTGCCTTGCAGCAAGAAGATCCAGGGATCTTGGCCCTGGGATCTTTCTGCAAGGAGTTTGCATGTGTGGCTTTTCTCCAGGTTCTCCATCTTCCTCCCACAGTCCAAAAACATGCTGAGGTTAATTGCAATTGATAAAATTGCAATTGATAACTCAGCTAACTGTCCGCAGGTGTGAGTGTGATTGTGTGTCTGTATATGTAGCCCTGTGACAGACTGGTGACCTGTCCAGGGTGTCCCCTGCCTTCACCAGAGTCAGCTGGGATAGACTCCAGCACCCCCCATGATGGATGGATGGATGGATGGATGGTTTTTGTTATCATGAACTGTCCTTTAAGTAGGGCTGGGCAAAAAATCGATTTAATCGATTTATCGAATTTGTTGCTAAAAAAGATTTTTATTTTGCAAACTCGAGTTTTTCCCCGCAGTTTTCCGGCATCTTTTGCTTTCCGTCCGCCCGTTCCTCGTGGGCTTCCGTAGCGCGGTGTGACACAGCCCCCTTCCCCGTGGCAGCGGCAGCATGTAGCAGAGAACTCATTCAAAAGAAAGGCACAGCTAACTCAATCATTTGGAACTGGTTCGGTTTTGATGCTTCAGATGAACAACAGACAAAGCCTCACTGCAAAGTATGTTTAAAGGCTGTTGCTACCGGAAGCAGCAGTACAACAAATCTGTTCCAGCACCTGAAGAATAAACACTCCACAGAGTGGGAGAAGTGTACCAGGCTCCGACACGATGACAGCAGCTCCAGCACCCCTGCTAATAGGCAAACAACACTCCCTGAGAGCATTACAAACTGTGTGCCGTATGATAAGAATGGGGCGCGTTGGAAAGCGATTACAGAGGCTATCACGTCTTACATTGCCACGGACATGCTGCCCATTTACTCTGTCGAAAAGCGAGGCTTTAATCACCTGTTGAAAGTGTTAGATGCAAGGTATGTTGTACCCAGTCGCAAGTATTTCACCGATGTGGCGCTGCCTCACCTGTACTCGGCAAAAGATCCGCAACGAGCTGGAGAAGGTGGCGTTTTATTCTGCCACCACGGACATGTGGTCCAGCCGTACATGAGTCTCACAGCGCATTATATCAACGACAGCTGGACCATGCACAGCATGTGCCTCCAGACAGCATATTTCCCCGATGACCACACCGGTGAAATAATTGCCCACAGATTAAAAGATGCTCTCAGTTCCTGGGGAAACTGTTGAATTACAGAGCCTCATTAACTTGCGTCATTAACTTGTTCATTAAATTGTTTACATGCGTTTTTTTATTCTGAGGACAATTACAGCAATAAAGTTACTTTTGACAATATATCTGATGTCTGCAGTAATTTTTAAGTGCATTGAAAGAAAAAAATTGAATCGAAACTCGAATTTTTCTTTAAAAAATCGGAGATTTTTTTTTATACCAAATCGCCCAGCCCTACCTTTAAGGTGTTGCTAGAGAGTCCAGACTTTGACTCCAGAACCTTCTTTTAGTTCTTTCTGAGCCCCTCAGAGGTGGACTTTCTTGTTGGCTTTGGCTCTTTGTCTTGCTGCAGAAACCGTTTGTGCTTCAGCTTCAGGTCCTGAACTGATGGTGGATGTTCTCCTGGAGGATCTTCTGATAGAGAGCAGAATTCATGGCTCCATCAGCTATAACAAGTCATCCAGATCCTCCAACCATCACATGACCACTCCCATGTTCACTGCTGCTATCATCTTCTTCTAGTAGAATGCAGTATTAGCTTTACACCAGATGGACCCATGTCTTCCAGAAAGTTCCACCTTTGACTCTTCAGTCCTCAGAATGGTATCCCAAAAGTCTTGAAGCTCATCTACTTCTGACATGGCGCTGGTAATGGCGACACGCAGCAGCAGCAGTTCCTGTGTGCTTTGTGTTTTCTAACCTGGATTGTCTGTTTTTGTCATACTAATGCTTACTTTATGGGATTCGCCAGTAACAAGTTGCAGCTTTGTCTCACCTTAGTCTGACGGGCCTGGTGGTACTTTGGATACTTTTATTTCACCTTCTGTGTGGACTCGGCGCAAACAGTGAACCGCTTCAGTATGGCCAGGAGTTTCTTCTAAGGAAAGAGGTTAGGATGGGTTAGAGGGTCAGGGTTAGGGTTAGGGTTAGGAACCCTAACCCTAACCCTACCGCCGTATTCCCCTTCCAACCATCATGCTTGCCAATGTCCAATCCCTCTGTAATAAGGTGGATGAGCTCCAAGCAAATGTCAAGTTTTTGGAGGAGTATAAAAATGCATGCCTCCTTGCTGTTACAGAATCCTGGCTCAAGGCTCATGACTCACAGGCTGATCAGGAGATCGACGGCTTTGGAGAGCCCTTTCGCTTGGACAGGGATCCCTCAGCGACGGGCAAGTCGCTTGGGGGTGGCCTGGCTCTCTATGTTAATAGGAAATGGTGTGGAAATGTGATCGTAAGGGAGCGTCTCTGTACTCCGGACATTGAACTTCTTTCTGTCTCGCTTAGGCCCTTTTATTTGCCAAGGGAAGTTCACCCAGTTATTTGTTTTATTAGTGTACATACACCCTAAAGCTAATGCAGACAATGCCGTTTGGGCTATTACTCGCACAGTGCAAGAGCTACAAGCTATTTCGCCAGATGCTCCCCACTTTTATAATTGGTGATGATTTTAACAACTGTAAACTGGGGAAACACTTGGGGAACTTTTACCAATATGTGACCTGTGCGACAAGACTCAATAAATGCTTGGATCTCTGTTATGGTTCCATAAAAGGGGCTTACAAGTCCCTCCTGAGAGCTAACAAGAGTTAGCTCAAAGAGCTCCTAACTCTAACCCTAACCCTTAGTTCCGGTCTGGTCGGAGGAGTCGATCGGACGTCTGCAGGATTGTTACGCCTGCACTGACTGGGACTTATTTAAAAATGAGTGCAAGAGCGTGGAGGAAATCACAGAGACTGTCTCTGATTATGTTAAGTTCTGTGAGGAGTTATGTATTCCTAAAAAAACAATCTCTATTTTTTCTAACAATAAGCCATGGGTCTCAAAATCAGTCAAAAACGCCATTAATAAAAGGAACATCAGTTTCGTCACAGGCGATACTGTCAAGAAATAAAAAAAAGAAAAAGGAAAAAAGAAAATAAAAAAAAGAAATAAAACTTGCCAAGCAGCAATATAAGGACAGGGTGGAGAACCTATTTAGGACTGGCAGCTCACGACCTGCATGGGAGGGGAGGGGGTGAAATCCCTGCTGGGAAGTCTGATCATGACCTGGCAAATGTTTTAAATACATATTCAAATCGTTTTAATTGCAGCAAGACTGCAAAGGCCTTGGAATTCCTGAGCTGATCCAAACTCAGATAAGCTGTCCCTCTCCAGCACTGACCAACACCCATCTCTATAGGAAGATTGAGACATTTGTATTTCTGTAGGTTTTCATTCACAGAAGGATGGAGCTCCTGTGAACATTTAAACCCCTGGAATAACTTCTTCTTTTTAAAAGACAATGACTTTCAATTATATGCTATGGACGTTTGTTTAATGAACTTTCATGCTAAAATCCCTTTTCAGCTTCAGGAGACCCTCAGTCGGAGACGTCTCTGCATTCCACAGATCAGATAACAAGTCGTAAAACTTTATGGCAGAAGGCTGGAGTCACCCTCTCTCTCTCTTTGACTGAAACAAAGAGACTGGAACTGAACTTAAAAACCTTGCCAAATTAATATTTCTGGAATCTATTTTGTGTTTACAGAATTACCAATGTCAATGGAAATCATTCATCATTAACATATCCAAAAATCAAGATTCTATCTTTCACAGAAGCTGATTTATTAATTTGTGATGTTTAACCTGATTCCTTATCTCTCTATTTAGGTTGAATGATGACCATTGTATTTACCTGTTACCAAATCTCTGACTTGTTGTTATATTCTCACTGTGATACATATTTTTAATGTCATAAACATATAGTTATGAATGAAATGATTCACATCATATGAACATATGTATTAATCTACACATTTCACTTTCACACAACTGAATATGGTGGGATAGACAGATCGTGTTTTGCGCGTGTAATATCATATTTTAATCCATTCTGGATTCCTCTTTCTTCTCTACTCTGTGAGAACAAAGAGATTCCAAATTCCACCAGACTCGCACCTAAAAGTTCTCTCTCTCCGCCCAGGTCCTCCCCTTAGCTGGACCCACAGATAAAGTCAGCCGTAGCCCACATCATCTCTCTTACCGACTCTTCTCTCTTGCCTCTTACGTACCTTACCCTCTCTTCCTCATCTGGCCCTGAGCGGCCCACCAAAGTCTCTCTCATTTTTCTCTATCTAAAGCGCGTTTTTCCTATCTTTGAAATTCCCTCACCATCTAAGTTTGTTAACTATTTATCTTTTAACATTTTTGTAACTTAAGGAGACATTTTGCTCGTTATTCGTTTTAATCTGAAGAACCGATTCAGAACCAGCATTTATTTTTCTTAATGTTGACCGTTTTTCATCAACACCCATTTTTCTTGGCTAAAGCCTGAGAACCATCATTTTTAAGCACTCAGCTGAGAACTACGGAGACCTGCTGGATCAGGTCTTTGCATAGAACCGATCAACCCGCGGCAGGACATCAAGGCGTGGCCACAACGACGACGCACCGCTCCGAACCCGCAGGTCCAGACCGTGTGCATACTCTGAAGGCCCCGCACGTCCCAGCCCCATGACGGTTCACTTCAATAACTCCAGCTGAGTTTGCTCTGATTCCATTCTATGGGTGATGTACTAACAGCTTGGTCAATTAATTCATTTAATCAATTTATTCTTTTACAAATCATTAGAATTCTTAATCCAAATTACCGGTTACCTCGTCAGGTTAGCTCTGGCTAATCCTCACCATATTTCCTTCTCTCTCACACCTACTTCCACATCCCTCACACAAGCACACACACCACACACACACTCCCACATTCCACACACACATGTAGTCCTGCACGCACACACACACACACCATATCTACATTGTATATAGTTCACTTGTCATTATTTTCATAGAATAGTTAATAAATACCTCATTATAGACCAAATTACAGTCTTGTGTTTCTTTGTGTAGAATGTGGTCAATTTAAACGAGGATTCAAGACTTTTTGATATGAGATTGATCAAAATTTTTATGAATATTCATTTTTTTATTAATATTAATTTTTTCCCTAGAGATCTAGGGTGGTGCCCCAATTATTAATAACGAGAGCAATAAATCATAACGTAGTACCGCTACATAATGTTTATGATTTTAGCCACGAATTGTCTGTGCCTTAGATCCGGAAACTACTGAGGCAGTGTATGTCAACAAGCAGAGGGTACAGAGGGCGTTTAGTGGTGTGAGGGAGAGGAAAAGCCCGGGCCCTGATGGGATTGGTGGTCGGATCCTGAGGAACTGCACCGAGCAGCTGGCTGGCAGCTGACATCTTCAGTTTCATCTTCTCCTGGTCACTTCAGGTCCACAGGGTGCCCCGTCGCCTGTGGAAGGACTCAGTTATTGTCCCTGTGCCCAAAAATAAATGCATGAAGGCAGTGAATGATTTTAGACCCGTGGCACTCGCATCCCTGGTAATGAACTCCTTTGAGAGGATTGTGAAAGCAGATCTAATGAACACTGTCCAGTCATACTTGGACCCTCTCCAATTTGTGTATCAGTCGGGGAGGGGGGTTGACAATGCAACAATTACTCTTTTTAACGTGATTATGTCGCATTTAGACGGCATCAATAATTTTGTCCGCCTGCTTTTTATCGATTTTACGTCTGCTTTTAATTGCATTCAGCCCCACATTTTGGCCGAGCGTCTTCTGAGTTATAAGATTGACAGAAGTTTGATTTACTGGTTGTTGGATTTCTTAACTGTTAGATCACAACGGGTCCTGTCGCCCCTTCTTTTTGTGTTATACATGTGGGAAATGGTGTGTTTTATAATTGCTCAGTGTGCATATTAAAGAGTTGTATTGGTTCTGAGGAATAGGAAGGTGAAGAGCATCATTACCACGGTGTGACTGTAATGAAACAAAGAAGATAAGTCCAGCTTTATTTTACTTATTACTCATGTGATTGAAACCAAGGATGATCAAGACATAAAGTGATTGATAATCAAAGTACAGACAGTTTTTGATAATAAAGGTACAGATAGTTTTTGACGTAAGCTGTAATCAGTAAAGAACATGAGCGAGTTGTATGTGCAGTTTCTAATCTTGCTTTGCAGAAGCGAAGTCATTCCTACGTGAGCGTAATGACAAAACATCAGCTGTGACAGAGGACAGCAACGCAGCATCGGAAGGGGGGGCAGCCTTGATAGATAGCTATACACACTGCTAGAGTATAAGAAGACTGGGTCAGGAACAGTTAGCAGTCTGATTCCATCCGAACTGACTGAACACTTATTGTCGGTTAGGGACAGAGGATTCAGGCCCAGAGCTCTGTATCGCACATTCAATTTTGCTGTAATAAATACTTTTGATTTTAAGAAGAAGTCTCCTGACTACTCCATCAAAAGAACTGGGCAGAAACAGCCTTACACATATTTTGTTGGTTTGTTTAATTGTAGGATAGGCTGATTTCCAACATACACACGAATGCATGTCGGAGCTCATATGAGAAGCGTCATATTGTGAAGTTCGCCGATGACTCTGTGATTGTGTCCCTTCTCAGCCATGATGGCCTTGTAGTGGAGGACTTCATTCAGTGGTGCAAGTCGTCCTTCCTCACTATTAATGTTCAGAAAACCAAGGAAATGACGATTGATTTTAGGAAGTCCCGTTCAGTCATCGCTCCTTCATCGATTAACGGTCAAACTGTGGAATCAGTTCAGCAGTATAGATACCTTGGGACGATAATTGATGACAGGCTGTTGACAGTTCGAGCATCAGGTTGATGCTGTGTGCAAGAAAGCCAACCAGCGCTTGTATTTCCTTAGGAAGCTAAGGAATATAAAGGTTGAAACTAAGTTCATGTATATGTTTTACTCAAGTTTCATCGAGTCTGTCCTGACATTTGCTTTTATCTGCTGGTTTGGCTCAGTCAACCTTAAAAACCAGAACAGACTCCATCAAGGTATTGTCAGAATGTGCAGCAAAATCGTTGGCACTCGACTAACTGACATTTCTGTCCTACATAAGACTAGATCCTTAAAAAAGGCAAATCTCGTCCGGTTCGACCCTAGCCACCCTCTAGCTTCCGAATTCAGGGTGCTTCCTTCTAGACGCAGGTTTCAAGTGCCTATATTTAGGACAGTTTGATTAAAAAAATCATGGGTCCCATTGGCCATTGGCCTTCTTAACAAAGAACGGTTTTTAACGCCTTTATAAGGCAGTCCGCTCTGTGGTCATTTTAACTTTACTTTGTTTTTTATTATTTATCTTGTATTCTATTGTATTTAACTGATTATTGTTATTGTTGTTCTACAATTCTACAATTCTACAATTTCATTTAGCAGACACTTTTGTCCAAAGCGACGTACAACACAAGCAAGAATTCAGAAATAAGGAAAAACCTGTAGCAAGTGCAAAAAGTGCTTCAAGTGCGATTGGTCAAAGGTGTTGCCATCAAGTTGCAGAAGAACTGCCAACCCCCCCCCCCCCCCCCTTTTTTTTGTTGTTGTTTCCGTTGTGTATTTTTATTGTTGCGTATCACATTTTATTGTGTTTTGTCTGTTGTTTGCTGCTGGCTGCACCAAAAATTGCCCCGCAGGGACAATAAAGATTTCTTGACCTTGACCTACTTATATTTTTTTGTGAACAACAGATGAACCGTTATGTTCTTGTCTGCAGAACTTTAGCTGTTTGTCTGGGTTCTTCTGTGACCTCCTGGATTAGATGTTGTTGGTCATTGGTCCACTTCTGAAGGTTCTCCACTGTTCCATGTTTCTCCATTTGTGGATAATATCTCTCACTGAGGTTCTCCGGAGGCTCTGGGACTCTACTCAGAACTACTGATAGTGCTACTGTAATTACATAACTACTAACCCTGTAGTGGTTCAAGGTTTCTCTGTAGAGTCTGTGGTCTGTGACATTTCATATGCTGTGATGTGGAGCTCTCTGAACAGAACTGAAGTGAAAACCAGCGACAGACTGGTCTCTGGTGATGATGACCATGTGTTCACGTGTTTTGTTCTGTTTTGTTGTTTTGTGGTGTCTCATGTTTCTGGACACATGGACTGTTCAGGTGTGAAGAACAAACTGTCTGAGGTTGTCTTCTCTATTCAGCTGGTGCTAAAACGCCTGAGGACACAAAGTGAGACGGAAACAGGAGACTGGGACAAAGACAATCAGCAACAGCTGGGGGATGGGCAGTGTTCCCAGTTAACATAATACTGGAGCCCAGTTTAAGAATGACAAAAATAACAAAAGCCAAATATGGTAAAGATGAAGACATGTCGGACTGTCCACGTGTTCCTGTGTTGTTTACTGTTGTTGTTGTGTTGTTTCTGTTCCAGGTTGTTGCTTTGTGCAGACATGAACCAAATGACAGCAGCTTTCACCTCAAAAACACACTTTTACTGTGAATAACTGGTGTGAAATCTAGCAGAACTAGCAGAACTCAGGTTATTATTTTGCTGCTACTGCTCTCTTTCTGAAGCTCTTATTCAGACTTCAGTTGATTATTGGACTCTTGTTGGTCCAGGAGCTGCAGGTCTGATCATTTTAGCTGGATGCAGATCAGTTGTGTGGATCCAGTCTGGTCAGATTGCATCTGTTCTTCCTCAGAGCTCAGACCTCTTATAACATAGCCAGCAGGTGCTGGCTGGGTACTGTTTTCCTTTATCATGCTTGGAAACTATCTTCATTTCAGACTGCAGACTACAGACTTAATGCATTGTGCAATCTAAATATCCACATAGGGAAGAACTACTACTTTTTGTTTCATACATTTTTCTGCTGATGTTTCTTTAATGTTTGCATCGTCCCCTTTGCTGCTGTAATGCTGCAAATCCCCACTATGGGATCAATAATGGCTTATCATAATGCTGATACACTGACGTGGATTAACCAGCACACATTTGGAAACACATTTAAAAAAAAAACATTGAAAACGATAAAAAATAAAGTTTTACCTTCTTTGGCTTGTTGTTGAGCCAACTCCTGATTTTCTTCATCACCGCTGTTGTTTCCAGTCTGTCTCCTCTCTGGATCTCTACTGGAAGAGTGGACAGGGCTTCACAGTTCTGCTGTTTTCTTTGTTTGTAATTTCACACCTGTATACAGAGTTACTCTTACAGAAACATCACACGTGATCACATGATTTATCTTTAAGGGTAGTTGCAGTTTCATGTTGATGACAGCGGGAAGTCCTGCAGGTTTACAGACTTCATCAGCCAATCTTGCACTCAGGGAGTGTCCCACATCAGCAACCTTCAACTGTGCAGAAAAATCAACCAGTCTGGTGACCACTGACCTGATACTTCTTTGAGCACACTTTGTAATGTCCTTTTATTGTGTATGACCTATTGTCCTGTGTTTTCTTGTATGTTTCACCGTTATGTTTTCTTTGTGTAATGTGCCTTTATTGTAACTTAACCTAACTGCAGATGTAAATTAGCATTGTGCTATAATCTGGCATATTTGCAACTATTGCTATATATGTAGTGAGAAAAACCCAAAGGGTAGAGGGAGGAGGGGGACCCTTTAAATCCCCCTAGACCCAACTAAATTAATAATTGATCTTCAGAGGATCACTGGACTCCCTACCCCCCTCTTCAGCTCTCCGTCTAACGGGTCCGGTTCTCCAGCCCAGTGGGGTCTGACCCACCGTTCTGAAGAACATTTAAGCTGGTATTTTGAGGAAAATTCACCTAGCCTCTCACTGCCTTCATCCAGACGCCTGTCCTGCTTCCTCTGATAATTAATTTAACTGAGTAGCCACTTTCGAATGGTTAAATTAACTACCAGTCACGTCTGTTAATGGCAGCTTTTCCTCTCACGGGTTTTGGCACTTGGTAAGTTGCTAGGTTAAAGTTTAGAGGTTAGGAAAAAAACCTCAAGGATATGTTTGTAATAGGCCACCCTCGGCCCCAAAGACTAGTAACCTCTCAGAACCTTTTTTAGATGTAATGCACACAATAACTTGACTTTCTACCACCGGGGAAAATATTCATAATGAGTGACTGTTATAGGGATAAAGTGAATTTCCAATCTGTTAACTTTAATTGCAGGAAAAGTGTTTATTATATTTTAGCAAGGGCGTAGCAATAGCTGTTAATCATCAGACAATTAATCAAACATCAATATTCTTTCAATTGCTTAACATGACTCAGAAGTGGAACTATGCTTTCATAAAAGAGAAGTAATAATCACCCAGATTACATTATTTAGAGGGAGAGAGCAGCCGGCTTGGACGTAGTGGGCTGCTCTCCTGAAACCCGACAAGTGTTTGAGACCCGCTGGGGCCCAGGGGGAAGTGGACGGGGGTCCGGACCAGATTTAGATCTGCATGTATCCATTTTTGTTGTTTGGGCCAGTAAAAACTTTGTTAAACCATTCTGGTGTTATTTCTCACATGCAAAATAGAGTTCAGTAATGTTCCTTCATACAGCATTATTTCCAGATCACAGTTCTGTAATCCTCCAACACTGCAGAATAAGCAGTACTTTGGTCCATAATTCCATCAGAACAGTTATTCCTTTGCAGATCATGTTGAATTCCCCGTCCGAGTTACGTGGTAAAATCCCCTTAGCTCAGGGCATTTCTAGCCTGGTTTGCATCGAGCGACGTCCACCCAACGACTCCCAACTTGCATCTGGATCAGATGTAATTTATAGTTTACTGAACCTTATGCATATGCAATGACTCCATGATCTCATACTAAATTAACTTCAGCAATACCTTCATCTCTACCTCCTCCCAACTCGCACACTTGTCCCATACACTGACTGCATGGACACCTCCACTTTTAAGGAACTGAAACTGTCTGTTTAGGACTGTCCAGACAGCCCATCTTGCCCCCCGATCTCTCCTGTCTGCAGCTCAGCACAGGCTCCTGATCAGGAAATGGAAAAACAGGTGTCAGCCTCTAACTGTCGCTGGCATCCCATTGTGCAATCTTTTGGACAATGAGTAAAGACTTATTAAAATCCCCAATCTATTCTGAGTTTAATCTTTACGGTGAATCATTTGACCCTAGTTCACTTAACTCGTGACTTCTCACCTCATTACAAAGTTAAAACCCTCTTATTTTAACAGTTATCAAAACTCTTTCTGAAACCTATCAAACCAGTAAAAAGGACATATTTAAAGAAACAACCAACTTATAAAAATGTATAAAGAAAAGACATTTTCCCAAAAAATAATCAACCCTTCATTCTTTCTGAATGAGGCACTCTTCTGATTTCTACACTGTTTCAACATTAAGGAATGTAAGAAATAGATGCTTGGTTAGATCAAACACATTAGGTTCATTAGGTTATGGCATAATTTGATCCTAAATCACAGGTTATAACATCACAATGTTCCCTTATTTAGCTGTTGTTCTGTCAGAGTCTCCCCTTTGTGGCTGATTCTGGGATCTCATATCTCCATGCTTCACAACAGTAGGCATTCATTCATGTGCACTGTCCCTGCCAAATAAATAGATAAATCATTACTGCTAATTACTTGTGTATATACACTGCTCAAAAAAATAAAGGGAGCACTAAAGTAACACGTTGTAGATCTGAAAGAAAGAAATATTTTATTAAATACTTTGTTATTTTCATAGTTGAATGTGCTGACCACAAAATCACACAAAATCACCAATGAAAATCAAATTTATCAACCTATGGAGGTCTGGATTTGGAGTTATACTCAAAATTAAAGTGGAAAAAACACTCTACAGGCTGATCCAACTTTGATGTAATGTCCTTTAAACAAGTCAAAATGAGGCTCAGTAGTGTGTGTGTGTGTGTGTGTGTGTGTGTGTGTGTGTGTGTGTGTGTGTGTGTGTGTGTGTGTGTGTGTGTGTGTGTGTGTGTGTCCTCTGCGTGCCTGTATGACCTCCCTACAACGCCTGGGCATGCTCCTGATGAGGCGGCGGATGATCTCCTGGGGGATCTCCTCCCAGACCTGGACTAAAGCATCCGCCAACTCCTGGACAGTCTGTGGTGCAACTTGGCGTTGGTGGATGGAGCGAGACATGATGTCCCCGATGTGCTCAATTGGATTCAGGTCTGGGGAACGGGCGGGCCAGTCCATAACATCAATGTCTTCGTGTTGCAGGAACTGCTGACACACTCCAGCCACATGAGGTCTAGCATTGTCCTGCATTAGGAGGGGCCAACCCAGGGCCTACCGCACCAGCATATGGTCTCACAAGGGGTCTGAGGATCTCATCTCGGTACCTAATGGCAGTCAGGCTACCTCTGGCGAGCACATGGAGGCTGTGCGGCCCTCCAAAGAAATGCCACTCCACACCATTACTGACCCACTGCCAAACCGGTCAGGCTGGAGGATGTTGCAGGCAGCAGAACGTTCTCCACGGCGTCTCCAGACTCTGTCACATCTGTCACATGTGCTCAGTGTGATCCTGCTTTCATCTGTGAAGAGCACAGGGCGCCAGTGGCGAATTTGCCAATCTTGGTGTTCTCTGGCAAATGCCAAACGTCCTGCACGGTTTTGGGCTGTAAGCACAACCCCCACCTGTGGACGTCGGGCCCTCATACCACCCTCATGGAGTCTGTTTCTGACGGTTTGAGCAGACACATGCACATTTGCGGCCTGCTGGAGCTCATTTTGCAGGGCTCTGGCAGTGCTCCTCCTGGTAGCAGTCCTGCTGCTGGGTTGTTGCCCTCCCACGGCCTCCTCCACGTCTCCTGATGTACTGCCCCATCTCCTGGTAGCCCCTCCATGCTCTGGACACTACGCTGACAGACACAGCAAACCTTCTTCACATTGATGTGCCATCCTGGATGAGCTGCACTACCTGAGCCACTTGTGTGGGTTGTAGACTCCGTCTCATGCTACCACTAGAGTGAAAGCACCGCCAGCATTCAAAAGTGACCAAAGCATCGGAACTGAGAAGTGGTCTGAGAACCACTCCTTTATTGGGTGTGTCTTGCCAATTTCCTATAATTTCCACCTGTTGTCTATTCCATTTGCACAACAGCATGTGAAATTGATTGTCATTCAGTGTTGCTTCCTAAGTGGACAGTTCGATTTCACACAAGTGTGGTTGACTTGGAGTTACATTGTGTTGTTTCAGTGTTCCCTTTATTTTTTTTGAGCAGTGAGTATATACAGCGCCCTCCATAATTATTGGAATTTTATTGGAATTATTGCTAATGTGTAGCCTAGCTGCGCTAGACAACCCACGGCAACGAATTTAATTCTCTGCCAGGGTGGGTCTAGTTACCCTCCATAAGGCTCGAGGCTGGATTCTCCTAAAACTGGCCGGACCAATCACCATGAAGTGTAGAGTCAGAAGGCGAGCGTAACGAAGTGACGACAGAGGCGCGACGATTCTGACAGAAACAACCGGCGCACAATAAACAGTTATCTTTCGACTCGGCTTTGGCCACAGCCCTTAAAGATTTGAAGCTAAAATTCAACTTGAAAGATAAACAAAGGACGGCACTGAAGTGTTTCATTGAGAAGAAAGACGTATTTGGACTTATGCCGACGGGATATAGCAAATCCTTAATATACCAGTTGGCTCCGCTGGTTGGGAAGCTAATGGGACTTAGCCACAATCCGCCGGCGCTCTCGGAACTACGTCAGCCTATTCGTTGCGCTGATTGGTTGTATACCTACCCAATTGCTGCAGAGGGATTTGATAGACAACCTTTTAGCCCGCCTCCCTCCCTGTCGAGCTTCCCTAGACCCTTGTGCCGTCAGAAACATGGGTATAGCATGGCTAGGCTAGCTAATGTGTTCTTTAGCTTCTAATAAATTCATTAAAAAAAAAAAAAAGGACCACAATGAAAAAAAGAGGAAAACCCAACCTTTAATTCAAGTGCATTTATTCAGTGGGGACAAAATCACACATTCAGAAATAATGTAAATTTCCCCACTGTGGGATTAATAAAGGTTTAATCTATCTATCTAATCTATGTGACACAATTATTAGCACCACTGATTTTAATACTTTGTACAACCCCCTTTTGCCAACAAATCAGCACCTAATATATATATATATATATATATATATATATATATATATGTATATGAATATACCTTAGTTCCAGTGAAAGGAACTCTGAATGCTTCAGCATACCAAGACATTTTGGACAATTCCAACCAGTTTGGAGCTGGCCCCTTCCTCTTCCAACATGACTGTGCACCAGTGCACAAAGCAAGCTCCATAAAGACATGGATGACATAGTCTGGTGTGGATGAACTTGACTGGCCTGCACAGAGTCCAGACCTCAGCCCGATAGAACACCTTTGGGATGAATTAGAGCGGAGACTGAGAGCCAGGCCTTCTGGTCCAACATCAGTGTGTGACCTCACAAATGTGCTTCTGGAAGAATGGTCAAAAATTCCCAGAAAAACACACTCATAAACCTTGTGGACAGCCTTCCCAGAAGAGTTTAAGCTGTTATAGCTGCAAAAGGCGGGCCAACTCCATAATTAACCCTATGGATTAGGAATGGGATGGTATTAAAGTTCATGTGCGTGTAAAGACGTCACAATACCTCTGACAATATAGGATATAGAGTGTGGTGCTCTTCAGGTGGTTTCACCCATAGATATATACAAACACTAGATGGCTCATGAGCGCTGTCAGCCTATGGGGAGCAACGTCGCCACATGGCGGCCATCTTGGGACAGGGCTGCTCGATCACTCATAACATTAAAGTCAATGGAGCATGGATTTTAAAATCACTGAAGATTGCTCAATTTTCAACCGATTTTACAACAGCTTGGTTTGTTATAAACGTCAGAGATGTACTTCATTTCATTTTCATTTCATTTTTATTTGAGCAATTAACATTTCGTTAGCACAGTACTGTTCTCTTACATTGAGGTAATATGCTCAAAAGGAGTAGGCCGAAGCGAGATCGCTTATAAGCGCCTACCCCTCATTACAATTATTGTTAACCATGCATTCATTGTCCATTTCTTCATTGTTAGCATCTGACAGTTTTTCAAACGCAATAAACAAAAATAATAATAATAATAATAACAATGATAGCAGCAGAATCACATATAAATATGCATAAGTTCAGCTGCAAACTTTTCTTATGTGGAATAACAGTTTCATTAATTATTTATAAATCTTAATCACGCTATCATTTTACAAAACAAGTGTGATATAGGCAATTTATGTTTTAATAGTTTCGATAACAAATAGTATTTTTAACACTGATGTATTTTAAACAAATACATATTACCAAACAAAATCAAAACTTATTCACTTATAGTTTTAAAGGAGAAAAAAGAAAAACAACAAAATAGCAAAAAGAAAAAAATGTATATATTTAAATAAATCAAAAAACGGCATCATATCGTTTTAACAATAACATTTTAACTCTTTTCTTAAAAATGTGAAGGGATTTGGATAATTTAATTTCATCTTCTAGTTTGTTCCATAAATTGACTCCTTGCACAGAAATACATCTTTCTTTTAATTTTGTCCTAAACTCTGGTTTAACAAAAGTTTCCTTTCCTCGTAAGTCATATGTACGTACACGTTTTTTAAAATGATTTTGCAAATTAACCGGTAGTAATTTTTTGTGTGCTTTGTACATAGTCCTAAGGATGTTATAATCTACCAATTCGCTAAATTTTAATGTTTGTAGTTGTTTAAAGATTGGATTTGTGTGGTCTCTATATGCATTGCCATTTATGACACGAATGGCACGTTTCTGTAGTAAAAAAATTGATTCAACATAGGTTTTACATGCGTTTCCCCATACTTCAATGCAGTAGGTCAAATATGGAACAATTAGTGAATTATACAATAATAATAAAGCTCTCTTATTTATACATCCTTTGACCTTTTGTAACACTGCAATAGTTTGTGATACCTTTGTTTTAAGATGTTCTATGTGGGATTTCCAAGTCAACTTTTCATCTATCAGAATACCTAAAAACATAATCTCATGTGTCCTTTCTATCTTAGATCCTTGTATAAACAATGCCATGTCAGTATCTACTTTTTTACAACTAAAGATCATAAATTTAGTCTTACTTATATTTAGAGATAATTTGTTAGCATTGAACCATGTGATAATTTTCAAAAATTCATTTTGTACTGTTTGTAACACTTTGCTCAAATCGTTCCCAGAGTAAAATAAAGTTGTATCATCTGCAAACAAGATACACTTAAGTAAACTAGAAACAGAAACAATATCATCTATGTAAAGTAAGAAAAGTACTGGTCCAAGGACCGATCCTTGCGGAACCCCGCAAATTATTTTATGGCGTTCAGATTTTGCATTTTTGATTTGAACATACTGACTTCTGTCTTTTAGGTAACTCGTAACCCATTGGTGAGCTACACCTCTGATACCATACTTATATAGTTTTTGCAATAGTATTTGATGGTTCAGGGTATCAAATGCTTTTTGAAGATCAACAAAAATGCTAATAAGGTAATGCTGTTTATCCATGACGGTGGCAACTTCTTCAGCCAGTTCCATAATTGCGGTAGCTGTTGAATGACCATGACGAAACCCATATTGAGAGTTGCCTAAAATGTTATATTTTTCAATGAATCTATTCAACCTTTTTACAAAGAGTTTTTCTAAAATTTTAGAGAACTGTGGAAGCAAAGAGATGGGCCTATAATTTGAGAATTCATGTTTGTTTCCTTTTTTAAAAAGTGGTATAACTTTGGCTATTTTCATTTGATCCGGAAATATCCCCTGAGTGAATGATAAATTACAGATATATGTAAATGGTTCTATGATGACATCAATGATCTGTTTCATTAATACCATATTCATGTCAGTATAATCAGTTGATTTTTTGTTTGTAAAATTGTGAACAATAGTCAGAATTTCGCCTGGATAAATGTTATCTAAAAAAATACTGTTTAAATTGTCTGATATGTTTCTAGTGTTAAAATCTACATTAGAAATATTTTCTGATAAACTAGGGCCAATGGACACAAAATAACGATTAAATTCATTTACAATTTCTTCCTCCCCCAAGATGTCAACATTATTTTTATAAAACAATTAGGTATATTTAAATCGGTCTTTCCTTTTTTCATAACTGTATTTAGTACACCCCACGTGATTTTAGTATCATTTTTATTTGCATCCAATAAGTTAGTATAGTAGTCTTGTTTTTGCCTTTTTATAATTGACACAAGTTTATTTTTATATTTTTTATACCTTTCCTCAGCATCTTTAGTTCTTAATTTGAAAAATATTCTATATAGACAATTTTTTTTCTTGCAAGCATTTCTTATACCATTTGTCATCCATGGGTTAATATGTGCATTTTTTATGCATTGAGCATGAATTTTGGTAGTTTTACAGTTTTTGTCATATAAGTTCATAAATATCGACAAAAAAGTATTGTAAGCGCTATTAAGGTCATTTGTATATACTTCTTCCCAGTTTTGCATTTTAAGATCATCCCTCAAGGCATCTATGGCTTTTTTTGATTTGTCCCTTACAATGGTTAGAGATTTTTGCACATTATTTAAACATATTTTTTCATAAATTATAAATACAGGGAGATGATCACTCAAATCAGTTATGAAGATACCACTTATTATTTCTCCTTGTAAATTTGTATATATATTATCAATTGTGGTTGCACTATGAATAGTGATTCTTGTTGGTTTTGTTATTTTGGGACACAATCCTACAATCTCCATGTAATTTTTGAAGTCATTTGTTCCCATATCATTTCCTATGTCTATATTAAAGTCTCCGCAAAGAGTAACTGATTTTTTGACATTTTGAAACATTTCAATGATTTTATCTGTAAACAGATCAACTCCAGAGCCAGGTGGTCTATAAACACAACTAATCAAATTATTTTTTCCTGATTCATTCATTATCTCAACTGTAATCATTTCTAATATTTCTGTCAGCATAGTTTTCTGTTCATCTACTTTACACTTTAGGTTTTTATCGACATACAAGGCAACTCCACCCCCCCTTCTCCCTTCTCTGTTATTGTAAAACATAGTGTAGCCTTCAATCTGCACTTTTTCAACATCAGATGTTTTTATCCAGGTTTCTGTTAAAGCTATTACTTTAAAGGTTAATTTCAGATTACTAAGAAGCTCTTTAATATTTTCCAATTTATTGTTTAGACTTTGACAGTTTAGATGGAATATAGACAAAGCTTGACTCGAAACTTTGTCTATAGTGGAATTAAATTGATCTAATGTGTAATATTTTGTCTCTTCAGGCATCAATATTTTTTGTATAAAATCATTTTCCAATTCATATATTTTTCCAGTACTTGTGTTATTGTGTATGTTCATGGGTTATTAGGGAGTCTGTAATGATGTCTCCAACCTGTTATTTGTTCCTCTCATTTGTATGTGTCCAGTTCATTCTCCTCCTTAATCCAAAAAACTCTCGCCTGCTCTGGAGACCCGTTCAGCTTTATGAATACTTTGCAGTTTGATGTCCACGTTCCTTGTATTTTGCCTTGTTTACAGAGTAATCGAGCTTGTCTTGCAATTGCTGCATTTTTCCTGGTTAAGTGTTCATTTATGAAAACATTTGTCCCTTTAAGTTTTCTTCCTTGTTTAAGTAAAGCAGTTTTGTGTTTTCTGTTAACAAATCTCATTATCACACTTTGCTTCCCATCAACTCCTCTTTTGGGCAATGGATGACATGCCTCAATACTCTCACTGTCCAGACGAATACCTTTGAACTGCATGAAAGCAACCACCTGTTGTTCCGTAGAGCTCACATCCTGTTCAGAAGGTACCCCTCCGTTCTCATTTGTGGACAAAGCAGCAGCATAGGACCGGGGTTTAATTTGTAATCCTGTAATGATAACATCATTTATCCGCGTGTATTGCTCCAAGTCCGCCACGGTCTTCTCGAGTTGGGAAATGCGCTTTTCCTTTTCCTCATTTGCGAGCCGGAGCTCTTTAACGTCCGCAACTAACTTCAAAATCTCCATCTGCTGCGTTTTTACCACTGAAACTTCCGCCAGGAGTTCATCGATTGATTTTTTTAGGTCATCAAAATCCTCGGCGGTCGGGTTTTTCCTTTTAGCCATGTTTGACGACACTGGTCAGCTGCTGTAGGCTAACAGCTGGTAGCACACCCAGATGTTAGCTTGTTCACTCTGCAGTTTAGTTTGTTTTACTGCTTTCATAAGAATAATTAAAACCATTGAATTCATATAATAATGAACACAGATATCAGCTTTTTTCAGCATAAATGGATGTAAATGTAATTTTAATATTTAACATTGCACTTTTTTATTACTATCAGCTTTCTAATGCACAGATAAAAACAAAGCTCAACCAAAATCAATGCACAACAAAAAGAGATGATGTCTTTTCTGTTCATGAACCTGGTGCCTACATTACCCACAATGCATTTCAGCTGCAGGCTAACTAATCCAGGCATAGATGTATACAAACAATAAGTCTAAGGTCTCAATCAAAGTCTCTTAACAAGCAAATAAATACAACCACAACCACAAAGAATGTAATTTCGCCTAAAGATTCGGTTCTCAAAAAACGTTGGTCTCAGGAAAACCTAATAATTGAAAATCAGATTGTGAGTAACACCATCTTCAATGTGAGTAGCCAGGCAGAAAAGACACACAACTATGCCGCATTTTTCAAAACGAAAAGCTGCGATTTCTGAATTGAGCCCGAATCATAGCCACGTTAATAAGGTTTGTAATAAACTAAACCGTTTGTAAATCAATCAAGAATTGAGCGAGTTATGAGTGTTAAAGTGAGGAAATCATCCACCTTACCATTGACTACAGTACAGTGCGCCAGAGCAGTCCCCTGTCCTAAGATGGCCGCCAAGTGACGACGCCGCCGACTCCGTCTCGAGACATCTAGCGTTTGTATATATCTATGGTTTCACCGTCGTACTCTGGAGTTCTTAAATGTAGTTCTCTATGACGCAGCAGACGGCGCCACGGATCCTGTCAATACCTTTCGTCACCGAAGAAGAAGAAGAAGAGGAGGCGGTGCAGGAGGCCCTGTTAGCGTCATCGGTCCGGCGGGAACCGTCAGTCAGCTGTTCGATGTCGGGACGTTAAAATGTTAGAATACAACCGTTGAACTGCAGTCTGCTAACAGCTAACAACAGAACACACTGACGGTGAGTGAGGAAGCTAACAGCTAAATAAGACACTGGCGGTGAGTGAGGAAGCTAACAGCTAACTACATAACATACTGGTAGTGAGTGAGGAAGCTAACAGCTAAATAAGACACTGGCGGTGAGTGAGGAAGCTAACAGCTAACTACATAAGACACTGGTACTGAATGAGGAAGCTAACAGCTAACTACATAACACACTGGTAGTGAGTGAGGAAGCCAACAGCTAACTACATAAGACACTGGTACTGAATGAGGAAGCTAACAGCTAACTGGAGCTAGCTGTGGATTTTGTAATGCTGACAGGTGTGTTTCTAGTGCAGTTTCACTTCATGTTAGCGGATCTCCTTTCAGACCTGATCTCCAAACTTTCACTTTGATCCGCCTCCAGTCGTATGAACACAGAGACAGACTCGGAGCTGTGTGAAGTGATTTGAAGACATCTTCCACATTTCAGAACCAGTATTGGTCCGGAAGCATCATCACAAAGAGCACAACGCAGTTTGAAAATCACAAACCACTTTAGTCTTTCACTTTGACCGACAGTTTGATGCCTATCAGACAGATCTGACAGCAGCTGTGTTCTTTTGTTCACCTCAGCAGCAGGTTAATCATTAGAGAATGACTGAAGCATGAGGAACATTAAAGTGTCTGAATGACAGAATGCGTCACCTTAACCCGTTTAATGCCACTGGCAGCAGTTGTTGTCAGTTTTTCATTTTTTTCTTTGTTCTCTAAAAGTGTTGTTTTGGCTTTGGACAGCTAATGCAAATTTTAAAATTAAAGAAGAGGTTGTCTCCTCTAAATTGCATCAGTGTCATGTAACTAGTGTGAATGGTCACATGACTAGGCCTCTTAGAATTTATTTAAATACCTTAACAGATATAACTGAGATATTTTTTGTACATACATTTTTAAAAGGGTCTCCTACTGATATTTAATGAGAATTTTATGCCTGCATGCATGCATCTTTTGATCATAAGAAGAGTAAATGTAAACACGGCAGCATCTGTTGCTGCTAGCATAATCCATGGCCAATTCATAATCCATCCACAATAAAACAGATTTTGTGACTTATGGAGGAACTGCAGCAGACAGCATGACTCAACCTAAAGCAGACCCTGTTGACTTGTTCCTGCTGATGCTCACAAGATGATTCCATAAACAAAACAGCTATCAGCTGCATGAAAGCAGCAACATTATGTACACTCATCTTTTGTGAAATGCAGTAAATGCAATATTGTCAATTTTAGTTCTCTTTATAAAGTTGTGAACACATTTCTAACAATGCCTAGTTATAATATATTACACTTATTAGTGCTATTCTTCCTTTTTTTTAAAAAAAAAATGTGTAAATAGGTCAAACTGAAGAATTTGTGTAAATTTAGACTATGCGGTTTCCCACCAGTAACAATTGTTGCCGAGTATAAGAAAAAAGTAATAAATATAAATAATAAAATTTGGGATTAAACGGGTTAACAGGCTGAAGAAGCATAAATGCTCCAGATAACTGTTGTGATGAGGATACAAATAGCAGACCTGTCATTAACCTTGTGTCTCTTTCTTCTCTTCAGCCTCCTCGGTGACATGAGCAGCGCTGTAAGTTCCCTCTGCCTTTGACAGATTGTAGTTTAATGTGCAGCAGCAGCAGTCTGAAACCCTGTAATGTACTTTTCCTTTATCACATCACCACTCTGATGATCATTGAAGCCTAACCCAGTCCCTAAGATGTCAGACGCTCTGCTGTCTGCTGGTTTAATGAGCACCTTTTGATCAGGTTGTCACAGAGTCTTAATGAGTGAACTATCCTGTTACCGATTGGCTGACTGCATCTTTGAACATCAGAAATTCTGACTTGTAGAGACTCTGAGCAGCTCTCAGTCCCAACCAGAAGCTCTGAGATCTTTACTGATCTCATTTATGTGGTCAGTCTGTTAGTAATTAGTAACTATAATTATTTTTTAAAGTAATGTGCCAGAATCTGGTTAACTATGTAAATTGTGTCTGGCATTGGTTGTATTGTACTGTTCAGATTGATTAAGCCCCGCCCACAGCTGTCATGTCTTAACTGTGTGTGTGTGTGTGTGTGTGTGTGTGTGTGTGTGTGTGTGTGTGTGTGTGTGTGTGTGTGTGTGTGTGTGTGTGTGTGTGTGTGTGTGTGTGTGTGTGTGTGTGTGTGTGTAGGCTCAGAGGAAGAGGAGGACTTCGGGAAGTCCTCTGTTTTCTAGACTCCGTACCAAGACCAGCAGAGCAGCTAACAGCAGGAGGACGGCTAGCACTAACCGAGCAGCTAGTCAGACGGCTAGCAGGGCGTCTGATGGTGACCCCCCCACCCCGACAGAGACCATTAATGTGATGGACGGCACTGAGGACGGTCAGTACTAGTCAATAATAATGATTAGTGTTGTCTCCATGATACAGACTAGGGATGTTAATCAATAATAATTAGTGTTGCATTAACAGTATAGCAGCAGCAGCAGCAGAGGACCATGTCTGTCAGAAAATGTAGATTAGTTGTATTACCTGCTGGTACTCGGTTTAGTTACACGACTGTTTGCTGACGGCCTCATAGGGTCTTAGACAGTCGCACGTTCCTGCTGTTGACCTGTCAACTGTAGCATCGTGCTGATGAGCATACGATCTGAACTGAACAAGAAAGCATTTAGGTTTTACTAATGTCTCTCATTTACCAACAAAAATTACTGCTGAAGACCATGATAAACAATAAATTCACTGATGTTCTTCACCAAAGCGGAGCTGAACTGTTTTACAACCGTGCAATACTGTGGTGGAATACAAAAAAAGAAGAAAAAAAAATCATCCATTGATAGACTTTTTTTTAAAACATGAAACACATTAGAACGGCTGAAATGAGCGGACAACAGACAAATTACCATGATGGAAACTGTTGCATTGTTGTTGCACAACCCATTGTTAGAGCACTGAAAGAATGAAGGTAAATTAGATTATTTATTCCACCAAAGAGCACAGCGGAGTTATGTGACGATCAGTGTGTGTGAATCCTTCCTCTGTTACCAACATCACTCAGAAACAGACTCAGAGATTTAAATGAAGTTTTCAGGGTCGGTCAGAAATGACACAAGGACCAAATGATTAGACTTCAGCAGTGATACGGCTTAAAGTTTGGATCCACTGATTTGTTAAGGATTCGCTATCAGACAGCGGCACGGTAACCATGGCAACAACCTACATCAGCGGCCTGCTGACGATCACATGATTGAGATCCTACTGCAAATCTACCTCTGTGGACTTATCGGAAATGATACAAGGAACAGTTGATTAAACTGTGGGGGTGTTTCTGAGTCCCATCAATTCCCGTCGCCGGCTACATGCAGAACACACACCTGTCTTGGTGGAGGACTGTGCTCTCTGTTCTTGTTAATTGACGTGACAAGCTGTGAACGTGTGTGTCAGGATGTGAAATTAACTTTTTAAGCCACTGACAGATATGTCCGAATATGATTCATTCAATAGTAAATTAGCATTTTGTGGCGCAAATCTACCCCTAACCCACGTCATGTTAAACCGGTATCTGTCTGCTGCTAATGTCCCACCATGGTGTGCCAGCTATTGTGGAAATGGGTTGGAACGTTAAATAATTAATTTCGGAATAAATATTGTCAATTACAGCATTGAAACATGTTCTACAAGCAGGAAAAATGCAGCTTTTTAGCAATTGTCACTGTCTCCCGCAATTTCATCACAACAAATAAGCTTAAAACATCACAACTTTTAAGAAAAGCTGCCGCGAATTCAGGCATTTTCGGCCGCAACAATCATGAAAAACACCCGCGAAATCCTGGAGGGACTGACTAATCATCATTCTAGTCTACCTGGTCTGTGAACAAGTTTTAATGTTAGTCGTCCATCAAGGAATGCAGTGGAGTTATGTGATGGTCAGCGCTCCTCAACAACAGATTAACAGATTTGGATGAAATGTTCATGGAAGGTCACAAGAAATGATCCAAGGACCAAGTGATCAGATTCTGACAGTGATGCAGCTTATAGTCTGGATCCACAGATAAAGATTAAAGAAACGCCCCCACAATTTAATCAGTTGTTCCTTGGATCATTTCTGAGTCATCAATTCCCGCCGCCTGCTACATGTTTAGGTCACGTGATTTGGTATCCGTACATAACGTACACATGCAGAACACGTCTGTACTGCAGCCCCCTGGGCCAGGTTTCTCTTGCAAGGAGATCTCTGATCTCAGTGGGACTAACCTGGTTAAAAAAATGTGAAAGAAAGAAACAAAAAAAAAAACAATGCTGCAGCATGATGCCATAAAAATGATGTCTGTCTGTCCATCTTGGACAACTACCTGAGCCTCATGCTGATGATGCTAAGGCTGCTAATGTTGCTGAGGCTTAGAAGCCTCTGATTACTAATGAACTGATCCAGGAGCAGCTTTATACTGTAATACACAATCAGAAATGGACCAGAACCATCTAAATTATTTTTTAAAATGAGACATTCCAGGCTTGCTTTTTTTTTAAAAACTAAACTTGCAGGAACAAGTTTTCACGTGTTCTGGGTTATGGGGAGTTGACTATCACCTGCTGTGTTCAGGTGTGGAGGAAGTGGTGGATCTGACCTGTGAGGGATTAGAAGCTACTGTGGTTGACCTGACGACCAACAACGATTCAGTGCTGGTAAGAACACCCTGACCCTAACTCTGTTTACCTCTCAGTCCTGTTAACTGAGTTAGTCTGTCATATCTAACATACCTGTTGTTGTTCTCTTGTTTCTGCTGCTGTGGTGCTTCAGCTGGTGGATGAAGGTAAACCTTTGTTTCACAGATTAATCATGAATTAGGAACCTCTAATGAAACCTCATGAGAACAATCTCAGATGCAATTTTTCCATGTGAGATTTCATTGAAAGAGCATTTCTGGCCTTCATCAGGTCCTGAGAACAGGAGAGTCCCTGCAGGCGAGAGTTATGTTGTCAGTAGCGATGAAGATGAAGACACGCCCCCTGTCCTCAACGCTGCCAGTGTGTCGTCTGCACATACCAGGTAATAGACTGATAGTCAGGTAATAGACTGATAGTCAGGTAATAGACTGATCCCTGCTAGCATGATTAGAGACAGGTAATAGACTGGTCCCTGCTAACATGACTACAGATGGACCCCAGGTTCCTGCTGTCATCAGAGCTGTGGTTTCCAGTCAGGTGTGAGAACCTTCAGAAACTTCTCCATGTGTTTTAGGTCGACTCCAGGGACGATCAGCTGCCCCGTCTGTCTGGACGTCTACTCTGAGGTGAGACTGAGTGGAAAAAATGAAAAAACTGCTGGTTGCTGCATCTAAGTGAGTGTGAGGCTTTTTAAAAGCCAAACCTATTCATAGATGTTTGCTAGGAACTGGTAAAGTTTTCTCAGAACGTGTGAAGAAACCTTCAGAACATCAACCCTGATGAAAGTTTACTAAAGAACATGAAAGAAGCCTGATGGATGATGGAGAACATTCTTTGCTCAGATGAAGATCAGTTTGTTGCACTCAGATGGAGTCCAGATGACTCCAACCTGACCAGGACTACCACAGTGGATGCATGGTCCTGACAGTGAAGCATGGATGGAGGTGGGAGTGTGATGATCTGAGGCTGGATGCAAAGAAGATGAGAAGAGCATGAACAAGAGCAAAGTGAAAACTACAACCTGGACAGTCTGTCTTCAGCAGTTCCTCCCTTCTCCAGACTCTTCTCTTCCATCATTATGCTACAAGTTGATCTTTGCCTCATGTGTCCACAGGGTATTGTTCCTGAACTGCTCAGGCTCTTTCAGATGAACTCTAATCTGGTCTTCCTGTTTTTGAGGCTCATCGATGGTCTTCTTTAATTGTTGACTTTTACCTCCTGGATCTCACCAGCTGTTGTGAAGGGTTCTTCTTGACCAGGAAAGGATTCTTCTGTCTTCCACCACACTGGTTATCTGTGGTCTTCTGGGTCTTTTGGTTTTGCTGAGCTCACCAGGTCCTTCTGTCTTTTTTCAGAATGAACCAAAGAGTAGACTTATCCACACCTAATGTTTCTGTTCTCTGATGGTTTGTTTGTTTCAGCCTAATGACGGCTTCCTTCACTGTTAGAGATGCTCTTGGGACTTCATATGGAGACTTGACCTCATCAGATTCCAAATGCCAAATTATAAATGAACTCCAGACCTTTAATCTGAAATAATGAGGGAATAACATGAGAGGTGGACTGACTTTTGATACACTGAGTTTTTACTGTGGGGTTAGTGTGTGTGGGGGGTTAATATATATTATATTAAATCTAAATGTGACATCAGAGCAAATACTCTACTGTTCTACCTAGAAGTAATCAGATTACTGTGAGGGGATACACTGTGAAGTCATGTTCTGCTGAGGTTCTGCTGCAGGTTAGAGTCCTATGCTCTGATTGGCTGTCGTCTCCTCCACAGATCGTCGAGAGCGGCCGATTGGTTGTTGCCACGAGGTGTGGTCACGTGTTCTGCAGTCAGTGCCTGAGAGACGCTCTGACATCCTCACACACCTGTCCAACTTGCAGGAAAAGACTAACCTCCCGCCAGTACCACCCCCTCTATGTCTGACATCACTCTGCTGCACTCCCATTGGACGCTGGTAGTGGTGACGTAATCACCAATTATGGTGACATAATCAGACAGTGTTTGCTGCTGAAAAACTTTGGATTCTTTCATGAGGAACTTGAGCCAGAGCTGCATTTTGGTTAGAGATGAATATTGACTAATTGGTTTATTGAAATGTATTGATTATATTTCTGAGTTTATCTTCAGTTTTCAGCTCAGATTTGTGTTTGTCTGTTTTATATTCATGTGTAAAACTATAAATAAATTCTATTGACTTCATTGATCAGTTATTTGTCTTTGATCCAGTCTACTTTATTGATCCTGTGTTGTTTCAGAGTGCTGCACGCACTCTGGGACGTCAGGCCAGTTTGTTTCTGCTGAGCTTCATCTTGTGACTGTGAATCATTCCGTCACAAGGTGGATGACTCACTGTCACCTGACCCCAAACTCTGCTGCTGATTGGCTACGGGAACGTCTCCCAGAGTGATGACATACCTGGAAAAAAGAAGAAAACGGCAACCCTGAAGTAAGAGTTTAAAGAAACACCACAGAGAAAGTTCCTGTTCACTCACCACTCATTAGTTTTTGGTTCTTTCAGGTTATTCTAGGTACTAGAGATTATTATGAATATTTTAGATTTGATAGATTAAACCTTTATTAATCCCACAGCGGGGAGATTTAGTTGTTTTTCTGATTATTTTAGATTAGAGATGATTCTGCTGATTTCATCAGACAACAACTTTCAGCAGCAGGGCAGGAAAAGAGTCGTCCCAGTCTGAGGTCCTGGTCGTCTGTTCGTGCTCTGATCTGATCTGAGTTGTTGCTCCAAGAGGTGAAGGGAGTGTTAAATGAAAATAAAAAACAAACCACCACTAAATCATGTTAATTCTAATACTAATGATCAATGATGAAGGAAACCCAGAGAATAAATGAATGAAGCAGCTTTTGTGACCAGAAGCTGGAATCAGTATTTATTACAAAATGATTTGTATTTGCATCTAATTAAACCTGTCTGTGTTCGCATTAAACCTAATTAAATATGTATTTATTTACATTAAACTCTCAAACCTGACTGCATTCACACATATTAAACCTGCCTGTTTACATTAAAACTAATGAAACGTGTGTTTACACTTGTATGTCTTCACATAGCTATATTTAACATTTCTGTATTTACAATCAACGGAATTAAACTGGTTTGTTTACACTAAACTTTATTGAACTCCGTATTTACAACAAACTTTATGGAAACCTGTTTGTGTTTTCATGTTAACTGGGTTAAATGATCCTTGTGTAACTTTAATAAACCATTCTGTATTTACACTGAGCGTTATTACATCTGTGTTTATATTTAAATGCCGACAGTTAAAGCTGTGCTGAACCGTCGTCCATTTTGTTTCATGAGGATGACTTAGCATGATTTTAAAATGAACTTTAAACAGTTTGAGCCTCATTCGTCAGCTGACTGAATGTTTCGGTGACTCGGGGGAAATTCCCTCTAAGAAAAGTCCTGAGTCATTCCTCTGCCTCCCATTGGCTGCTGATCGGGTGAGACTCTCTGAGCTGACCAATGGGAGGGCGCGCCAATGTTTACTTCTGTGACGACGGCGCCGTTTATCGCGGAAGTAAACATAAAGAAGCTGAGAGATTTAAGGCTGCGTCACAAAGTTCTGGATGAAAGTGTCTGATATCTGCCCAGAGTTTGTTCACTGAGAGCGGCCAGCAGAGAGAGCTTCTGCCCGGAATCTGGTTCATTTAAAGCGGCCAGCAGCGTTTATTCCTTACTTGTGTTGTGCAGTTCGGGGATGTCGGTGACGGTGAAGGCCTACCTGCTGGGGAAGGACGAGTCGGTGAAGGAGATCCGGAGGTTTGCGGTGGATCAGGACGTTTCCTGCAGCTTCGAGTATCTGAGCAAGAAGACAGCCAGCGTGTTCAGCAACCTAAAGAGCTCCAGCTTCAGCCTGTTCTACAGAGGTGAGACACACCTGTTCCACTCAGTTCATATAGCTCAGGGGGAGCTGCTCGGGTGTGAGGTCACAGGTTACCTGGGTCAGCCCTCTTTTTTATTTCATGAAGCGCAATTTCTTGGTGAAAATGGGGACAGGTGAGAGGCCGATATGTGTTTTTCACAATAAACAGGTAGAGGTTTGTTTTACTGTAAACTTTGACGTCATGGTGATTACCTGAGAACAGGTGTGATGTCATCCTGCTGCTGTTTCAGATGAAGATGGAGACCTGGTGGCGTTTTCCTCTGACGATGAGCTGATGATGGGGCTGGGCTGCATGAAGGACGCCACGTTCCGCCTCTTCATCAAAGGTCTGAGCGTGCACGCTGTATAACACACCTGTATAATACACCTGTATAATACACCTGTATAACACACCTGTATAACACACCTGTAACACACCTGTATCACTCAGGCAGCAGCAGCAGTCCGTCTACCTGTTTTCATTTTGTTGAACTCTTTTAGAGAAAAAGGAGCACCGTCGAGACTTCCCTCTTCATGCCTTCCCGCCTTTCGCCTTTGGCCCTCCTCCACCTGGAGCTCCTCACCCCCCACCCCCTCACCTGGCCCCGCCCCCCATCCTTCACCCTAACGTCACCTGTGACGGCTGTGACGGTGCCGTGGTTGGGACGCGCTTCAAATGTTCGGTGTGTCCGAACTACGACCTGTGCTCCACCTGCCAGGCCCGCGGGACGCACACTGAGCACGCTCTGCTGCCCATCTGGCACCCGCTGCAGGTGAGCTCTGACCACGCCCACTGATGATGTCACAGCGAACACAGCGTGACGTTACTGCTGTGGGCTGATGTCAGAAAGGTGTTTAACGACACACTGGTCATGTGATAAACACCAGCGTTACTGACAGAAATAATCTGGATAATAATAATGTGGTGGATTCTGTGGCTAATCATACAGTCAGTGGTGAGAGTGGGTGTGTGTGGGCGTGCATGTGTGTGCTTGTACAGTTGTGTGCATATATGGTGGGATGGGTCTTGTTTTTTTAATGTTTTTAAATGTTATAAAAGACTTTGTATTAAATTCTTAGTATGAAAAGTGCTCTATAAATAAAGTTTGATTTGAATCATACATTGATAATACTGATAATATGGATCATTTAAAAACTGTATTGATATTTGTATATCGATAAAACATTGATAAACTTCACTATAATATTCTTTTCATTGATAATATTGATCACATTCAGTTTTTCAGTCTTTTATTGATTCAAATAAACTTATAAGATAAAATATTAAAGTAAATAAATGTCAGAATAAATACAGAGAAGATGAATCAGCCCTGCCTGCCTGCACTGTGACTGTCAGGACTCTGACGTTTTCCTGTTTCTACAGTGGTTTCCTCGAGGGAAGTGGATGAAGAGGATGAGGCACTGCATGTGGAACCAAAACCAGAACCAGAACCAGGCTCAGGACCAAGACCAGGACCCAGAGCTGAACCAGGACCAGGACAAGGACCAAGCGGGACCTTCCAGACCTGCGGCTGATTGCAGCGCCCCCTCTGGTCAGTGTGGTGTTTCTTTATAAATAACTGATAACTGTAACCCCCCCCCCCCCAATGACATCATCAATGAATCTGATCTCTGTCTGCAGCCTCTCAGGCCAACATGGCGTTCCTGAAGAACATTGGCGAGGGCGTGGCGGCCATGTTAAGCCCGCTAGGTGAGTGATGTCACAGCTACTCAGATCAGTGAAGTTCTCTGAGTAGCTGTTTGTAGAGCCGTCTGAACAGGAAGTGATGTTGTGTGCAGGTATCGATGTGGACATCGACGTGGAGCACGAAGGCCAGAGGACGAAGGTAGCCCCGCCCACTTCAGGTGGGGGTGTGGAAGGTGACGTGGAGATGAGTGGAGCTAGCAGTGAGGGCGGGGCCAGCAGTGAGGGCGGTGCCAGCCAGGGGTCAAAGGTCAGCTTGTCTTCATCATCAGAATTATCTGAACTGTTTCCAGATGTTCACAAACAAACCTGTTTAGAAACATCCAGACTCACTGAGCAGACAGAGTTACTACTTTCAGGAGCTGAATAAACCTGTTTAGTGTATCTGTAACCAGTAGAAACCAGTCTAACCAGTAGTACACCTGCCTCTGGTCTCCAGGTGAGCAGGGACTCTGATGAGGAGTGGACTCACCTGAGCTCCAGAGAGGTGGACCCATCCACAGGGGAGCTGCAGTCTCTGCAGTCCAGCGACCAGGAGCCCGTGTCCGGAGGCCAGCAGGGCCCCACAGGGCTGAGGGAGGCGGCCCTGTACCCTCACCTGCCTCAAGGTAAGGTTTAAGCCTGTTTTAATGCTTACCTCGTCTGCCAGGTCCGTGCGCCTCTGTGAAAATTTCTGTGTCGTGCACTTCCAAATTTTTCCAACTACACGGATGGAGACACACAGACAGACAGAAAGATGGCACAAGTCCAGAAATCGAGACATTTAAAAGATGAATTTTTTTGTGAAATTAAAACTAGCTGCAGCTATTCGGTAAAATGTCGTGTTAATAATGGATTAGATTTATAGGGTTAGCACTCCATTGTGAAGCACTCAAAGCGCTTCACAAGCATAACCCAGCCTTTAGCTTACCTCTGATGTCAGTCCTTGTGGCCCCGCCCCTGCTAACTTGTTACTCCTCCCACAGAGGCGGACCCCGGCCTGGTGGAGTCTCTGTCCCAGATGCTGTCGATGGGCTTCACCGATGAGGGCGGTTGGCTGACCCGCCTCCTCCAGGCAAAGAACTTTGACATCGGAGCTGCTCTAGACGCCATCCAGTACGCCAAGCAGCCCCGCCCAAAGCCCTGATGACATCATCACCACCTCACTGCTGACATCATAGTATACTTTAAACAACATGAATCTGTTTCCGTTATTTCAGAGCTCATGTTCTGTCAGTGGAGCATCATTTCTTATTGATCACTGGTAATCAACGCAATTACTCATTAATTACTGTTAACTTTTACTTATTGATTACTGCTAATCAATACTTACTGTCAATAAAACTGAGTTCAAACTGAATTAGAGTGATGTTTTAAATCACACATGATAACAAACACGTAAATAAAATAGACGAGCAAACAATAACCCCAACCCAAAGAAGATAGATTGAGATAGAGATTTGATTTTGTCGGTTAGTGTCGCTCAGCACAGAGTCTGGAAACAGCTGCTTAGTTTGTTTTGCTGTCATGGCAATGACAGGTAAATCCTCAGTGTTGGCCTGTTGTGTGGCTAATGTGGCTAATAACGTTAACGTTGATGGTCTGGACTCAGGTTGTGGCTCTGAGGAAAATCTAACGCTGCTTTCAGAGATGGTGGAACCTCCATCCAGTTCAACCCAAACCTGGACTAAAACATCTGTTAGCTTCCTCTGTGCTAAAACTGCATGTTAATGCAGTGGGCGTGGCTGGCGGCTCCTATTTCTACAAGGCCCGGGGCGAGTGGTGGGACGGCTACTGCGGCCAGAGGACGGTCATCGTGGACAAGTTTTACGGCTGGCTGAAGTACGACGAGCTGCTGCGTGTGTGCGACAGTTACCCGCTGCGGGTCCCGGTCAAGGGCTCATTTGCCAGCTTTTTGACGGAGGAGCTCCACTTCACCTCCAACAGCCACGTCTGGGACTGGTACTCGCTCCAGCAGTTTGACGCCGCCGCCATCATGCGTCGCGTAGAGAGCTACCTATGCTGGGACGAGGCCAGTTCCGACTTTGTAGAGCTCCGGGACCTGCCGGGAATCACCGACCTGCGCTACGGCTACTGATGGGGACATGCGTGCGTGCCGTGTGGAGGATCGGTTGCTGTAGCAGCGGTGGCAGCAGCAGAACCATCAGCGGCAGAGAAGCTAACCCTAACCCACTCCTCCTCCTGCCTGCCAGACCTTATATCTTTCTTTCTTTCTTGGAAATTGTGGACTGTACATAGTTTTTGCACAATTGTTTGGAAATTAATATTAGTTGATGATAGGCCAATCGTTATTTATTTGAAACAGACAAATCGTTACCCTCACTGTATGTACGTATTTCGTCTATTTCATCGTTTTACATTTTATGATTGAGATAACTATTGAGATACAGATGATAACTAAGACCAATTGTTATTTATTTACTGTGATTTGTTGGACGGACAATGCTGCTGCTCCTTTGGACAACCTTAATCGTTTTGTAATATAGTTTTGTACTGGAATCATCAACAGATAGTTCTGTAGATTATTTGAATCAGTTTATTTGAGCTTAAAATTGAGTCCAATTAACACTGCTGCTTTGCCTAATAAATTGATCCATTTGATTGAGCACTTATGTTTGTCTCTGACTGAAGCAAACTCACTCAGCCAGTATAGTAAATGGCTGGTAATACAACGAATACCTGAGAAATACGCGGTGACGCAACTCGGCAACAAGGAGACAGATTTCCCCGCGCGCGCGCGCACACACACACACACACACACACACACACACACACACACACACACACACACACACACACACACACACACACACACACGGTGGGACGTGACGTCAAAGTGACCGTTGGCGACCGTTGGTGGTATTATTCGGCAACGGCAACAGACCTCTGCATCAGGGCTTAGCATGGCATGAGCTGCTAGCACAGTGCTCTAAGCGGTGACAGTAAACGCGCGCGCGCACACACACACACACACACACACACACACACACACACACATTGAAGCCGTGCTAACCCTGCAGGTAGGCAGACAGGTTAACCCTGGCAGATGCTAAGCCGTCGGACAAATTGGCATAGCACGCCGGCCGGCCACACGTTTCAGACCACTCACTAACCATGCATTTAATTGGAGAGTTGTTAAAACACAAAGACATCCTTACCGCCATGGTGTGGGGGAATGCTGCTGTGGCCGCGTGTCTCTCTCCATGCTATCGCCGTGTGTCTACATTCATCAAGTGAGAAGCATGTGCTCATCGAGGAACATCCTGTTTGCCTTTTCACAGTAAAAGGCTAGTCATGGTTCTTCTTCTTCTTCCGGCTGGCTCTTTCACAATAAGATGCTGGAGAGATGCTTTTGTTGCTATAAATGGCAAATTGTCAATGATAAATGTATATTGGTGCGTGTGTGTCTGTAGCCTAACCCCAAGCTGTGTGTCGTTTGTTGGTGCGGTCGGCATGCGATGGCGTGTGGCGTGCGTCTGCCAGCTTTGTAGTTATGTTTTTTAATTAATATTTAATTTTAATATAATTACAGTTAATAATTCTATATGTCTAGACTTATGCGAAGCCTAGCCTCAAGCTGCTGCTGCGGCGGCGGCGGACGTGGCGTGTGGTCGTCGTGTGTTTTTGGCCACGCTAGTGGCAGAATGTGATGGGGTTAGGCTTTAACAGGCAATGTCAATGTAGTGAATTGTGTTCTGCGTTGTGTTTGATTTCGTATTAAACAACACAAGGATGGTAGCTTCGAACGGGACATTTATTTTCCTTCCCATGAGGAGTCGCCATAAAAAGAGGAAGCAATACGAACAAAACACCCAATGTTATAAACACCTTGACAAAAACACAGACTATATTAACTAAACAAAACGTTCCATTAAGGAAGAAAAAAAACAAGAAAACACAGAGAGTGACAAAAACACATACCTTCCCATGAGGAGTCGCCATAAAAAGAGGAAGCAATACACCGCTTTTCAAAATAAAATACTGACCACACTTCCGGTGATTATTAATCCTCCTCCCTAATGGACATACTAAAAAACTCATAACCATAACCGTAGTTAACTAGTCTCCCCACAGGATGTGACCAATATTCAACATATTATTTAAAAAAAACATAAAAACAATAAATACAAATATAAACAAAAATAAATACAAATTCATATAGCGCAACAACATCAATCTCATTCTATTACATCAACATACACACACAGGCTCTGCCTCCACGTGTGTTTGTTTTTGGCCACGCTAGTGCCAGAATGTGATGGGGTTAGGCTCGGCAGTCATCCTCTCTGCCTGCCACATCCTCAAGCAACGGAGTAGACATGGTGAGTGTACAATTAACTGCAAAAATGTCACTTAAATGTGAAATCATTCAAAACTGCTGTAATGTGAAGGCTGACAGAAGGCTGACTGGTGAAATGGTCTTATGATGTTCAGTCTGCTGCCAAATTTGACATAATTTCAATTTGATTTGTAATAACTTGTAATAACCAGGGTAAATAGCTGTGACCCTCTAATAACCAGGATAAATAGCTGGGATCCTCTGCAGGATGGAATCAGACGGTGGCCTTCTGACATTTCAGGATCTTGGATCTACCAGATCTCTTAGAGACAGGTTAGACTGAGACAGAGACAGGTAGAAAGAGACCCTAACCCAACCAGTTGTTCTATCTGGGCGCCCCAATTTGTTCACTTTCTAACTATTATTATTAGTATTATCACCATTACTGGATTTAGTTATTTGTTTGTTTGTTTGTTTGTTCACTCGTTTGTTTTATTGTGTGCCTAAAACTTGTGCATAGACCGCCAAACACAGCAAACCTTTTAAAGTGACAACAGCAGAAAATGGTCATCAACTAAATAATAATTTTAGTTCTAGATAGATGATGCAGATAGTTAGTTCTAAACTGTGCAGATTACGTATAACTAAAAGCTGACTTGTCCTTTGTGTGTAGTGATGGGGCCTTGAATTATGCGAGGCCTGACCCCAGGCCGCGGTGTGCGGCATGTGTCGTGCGGCTTTGGGGCGTGGTCGGCCGTGACGCGGTCGGCCGTGGCGTGGCCCAGCTTTATGTGTAGTGATGGCGGGGTCTTGAATCATGCAAAGCCTAACCCCAAGCTTGCTGTCGTCGGGCGTGATCAGGCGTGGCGCCGTCAGGCGTGTTGTGCGTGCGTGCGTGGCCCAGCTTTGGAGTGATGGGGTCTGAATTTATGCACAGTCTAGCCTCGATTTTAGTATGACACAAACTGATGAAGACACACCAAGAATTATTCCATCTTCATGCTTAATGGATTTAATGTGATAATTTTTTACAGTAAATATGAGCATTTCGGTTCAATAGCTCCCAGGTTATGTGACCTAGAGACTCAAAATGAGCTTTGGAATTTTGAACCATGGAATGTTGGGGAGATGGAATGAATGTTGGGACTGCGGAACGTGGGAATGTTGGAACTTGGGAACAATAGAATTTTGGGACGGTGGAATGTTGGAACGTCAAAGCGTCGGAATCCGGGAATGGTAGAACGTTGGAATATGGGAATAATGGAATTTTGGAACGATGAAACATCAGAACATACAGGTACAGACACAAACACACGCACACACGCACACACGCAAACGCACACACTTTTGGAACGCTACAACATTGGGACATCGGAACAGTGAGTGGAAAGTTGGATGATGGGGACTGTGGCATTTTGGAAGTTTGGAATGTTGGAACGGTGAAACGTTGGAATGAAAGAAATCTGGAATGTCAGAGCTGCGGAACATTGGAACGCTGGAACTTTAGGGTTTGGGTGGAATGTTGGCACGTCAGAACAGTAGAACATGGGAATGATGGAATGTTGGTGCGATGGAATTTTGTGGAATTTTGTGATGTTGAAACTTCGGAACCTGGGAACGGTGGAACGTTGGTATGTGGGAACAATGTAATTTTGGAGCGATGGAATTTTGGAATGTGGGAACAGTGGAATGTTGGAACGCTGGGATTTTTAGACCTTCTGGAACATTGGAATGTATAGATACAGACACAAACACACACACTTCAGGAACGTCACACACACACACTTCTGGAACGTTGGCATGTCAGAACAGTGAGTGGAATGTTGGAAGTTGGGGGCTGTGGAATTTTGGAACTTTGGAATGCTTGAACGCTGGAATGTCGGAACAGTTTGAGCATCGTGACGTCGGAGTGTTGTAATTTGGGGAGAAGAGAATTTTTGAGAGAGAGCATTGGGACATTGGAATAAAAGAACTCTGGAAGATCTGAACACATTACTACGCACGCATGGAATTCTGGAATGTGGGAACATTAGAGTGTTGGAGTGGTTAGAGCCCTGGAGCTTGGGAACAATGGGAATTTGGGGATGATGGAACGTTGGAATGTGGGAGCATTGGAAGTTGGGAACGGTAGAATGTTGGGATGTGAGAACGGAGGAATTTTCGGATGGTGGAACGTTGGAATGTTGGAGCGGCGTAGAACGTGAGAGGGGTGTGACTTTGGAATGCCGGAGCAGTTGTTTTTCCAAAGAGATGGAATTTTGGGATGACGGCATAAAAGAACTTTGGAATGTTGGAACGTTGGGTTAGGGTGGAATTTTGAAACAATGCAATGCTGGAATTTTATAATAAAAGAACTTTGGAACGTCGGGGCGGTGGAACGTTAGAACTTTTGAAAAATAGAATTTTGGGAAGGTGGAATGCTGGAACCTTGGAATATTTGAATTTTATGGCAATGGAATGTTTATTTATTTTTAATTTGTTTTTTGGGGGGAAATTTGTCTATTTATTTTTTTGTTTAAATTTATTTTTCTGGTCTCTTTCTTCTATTTGATTTTTGGTGTTTTATTTAAACCACCCCCCTGCCCACATCTCTAAACCTAACCTCAACCCCCTGGCTGGGCCCAGGAAAACTGACCCTTGCCCTAAGCCAGATCTCTAACCCTAGCCCTGCCCCCTGCCCACATCTCTGACCCTAACCTGTCCCCTGCCCTGGCCTCTAACCCTAACCTGTCTGTCTCTCTGACTGTCTTTCTGTCTGACTGTCTGTGGTTTAAAATCTAACAGTAGTGCAGGGCCTGATGGTTTTGATGTCAAACTTCTCAAAATTGCTGCACATGTGCTTATGTTTCCACTGGCTGACTTGTTCAACTTGTCTATAAAACATGTTTATTTCCCTCTGTATGGAAAATTGCTCGAGTTACCCCTATCTTCAAAGGAGGAGATACAACTGATTTTAATAATTACGCCCAATATCAATTATTTGTTCTTTAGCCAAAGTATTTGAAAAAAAATTATCTTTAACCAGTTATATCAGTTCATTAATTCATGTAACATTTTTTCCCCTGTTCAGTCTGGTTTTACATCTGGTTTCTCAACCATCACAGCCTTGATGAAATTTGTTAATGATTTATTCTCATCCTCTGATCATAATCAGTTTGTGGGATCAATTTTTTTTAGATTTGTCCAAAGCATTTGATTAAGTTGACCACTATTTGCTTCTTGATAAGCTTTATGCAATAGGTCTTAATACTGATGCAGTCTTATGGTTTAGTTCTTATCTTCATAATAGGAAACAGTATGTTATTTTTAATGGTGCTCAATCCGATAAAAGCATAGTTGAAAAAGGAGTACCTCAAGGCTCCACAATTGGTCCTTTGCCATTTTTGATATTCATAAATGATCTTCCAAATATTGTTACAACATGCGCAATAAATTTATACGCAGATGATATTGTGCTTTATAATTGTAGTTCGAATCTTTCTCTCTTGCAGAATCAGCTAAACATCAAGTGCTACCTAACTATCCTCTGCATGCTCCAATTTTCCTCAGACCTCACATGATTAAACACTGTCCGGTCCTGATCACATTTATAGGCCAAAATACATTCACAGCATGTGCCATAGCGCCCCCTACAGCATTTAAAAAAATAGTCTCCACAGAGACTTTCACCTATGACTATGAAATTTGGCATGCATACGTAGCACATCAGTGCAAACAAAAAAGTCTCTTGGAGTCATTCTCTAAACCCAACAGGGAGTCGGCCATTTTGAATTAAATGTCAGATTTTTGGTGGTTTTGGTCATTTTCAACAATTCATTTCTCACAGTCAATAACTCCAAAACCCCTGAATTTGGAACAATATATAAAACACGCCTTCAGGTTGCATATTTGTGAAAATTGTTAGGGTGTGGCCATGGCGGCCAACTGAACTTTAATGTTACGCCATGAAGCAGGACGTCTTGTGTAAATCCCTGTACATGCCGCAATCTGCCTCAAACTTTACATGTTTGATCAGAGTCCAGTCCTGATGACTTTCATAGACAAATATACAGTCAAAGACATTGCATCACCTGGTGGATGGACAGAAAGTGCTGCATAAACAGCCTGTACACGCGCCAGTCTGCCTGAAATTTGACCTGTGTACTCAGAATCCAGCCCTCGTCACATCGATGGGCCTAAATACACTCTCAGTCGCAGCATTGCCTGGTGGAAATGCTTGGGGTTGCCGATCAGCAAGGATGCAAGGACCCGTTCAATGCTGCTTGCAGCTTTAATTTCTGTATTGTTGTTTAATATCATATATTAGCATTTTATGCATTTTTTTATTTCTACAGTGTGTGTGTGTGTGTGTGTGTGTGTGTGTGTACATATACATACATGTATGTATGTATATATCATGGTAGAGACTGTGATTTGGTAGAATTGGAGTTTCTACCAGTAGAGATTGCGATCGCAATCTAACCCTGACGGGATCAAACCACCTGCACACACTCCACACAGGTGCAGTTCATTTAACCTTCATGTTGCTGTCTTCTCCTTTGAATGAATATTTTTGGCATAAATGTGAACTTTTTGAACGGAGTCTGCTCATCAGATGGAGGAACGTCGGTCGAGGAGTTTGTTGGAAGATTCAAGTGAGAGGAAACAGAAGTAAGATGTTAGACAGGATTTATCTGCTGTCGTATCTTCATCAGACACTGATGCTGCTGCTGCTGCTTTTGTAAACTCACAGCTTTCTACCTGAGTGGAGCTACAGAGACACCCAGTGGCTGATCGGATGAACTGCAGCTCCACAGGTCAGTTCAGTTGTTTTCCTCAAAACTCAACCAGGTTCATTAGAGTAAATCATAAAGAGATCGGTTCATGATGGGTTTGTGTTTTCTCCAACCTCTGCTGCCAAATTTGAGGTTCTTACAGACGAGTAATTAAGAAAAATCTCACCTTACACTGGATGCTTTTATGGCTAGCTTTATTGCAAGGAAACTATTGTAAACTTTGCAAGAACATCAAAATCAAACTACAATCTGTTCTATTAGCCAGGTCATAACAGAGTATGCAAAGCACTGGCAAAAAAAGTTGGATCAGTCTGTGAACTGTTGGATCAATCACGTGACTTTTCCCAGATTGAATCCCAGAGAGTCCTGACCTGTTAGTTGGATGATCAGAGGTCAGAGGTCACAGCATGTTGGCAGTGAATTTATCTGAAACTGGGAAACAAAGCAACAACAAAACTCCAGTCAGATTTGGATCGTCATTAGAGCACATTTCAGGACTTCAGTGTATTTTCTGAAACAAACGTTTTGTTTACAGCGTGGAGGAAAAAATATGGAACCAAGAGTTAGACTGGAAATAAAACATGGACTGGTCTGGTAGAAAAACCTGAGCTATTAAAACAGAGGACACACAGTTAGACACAAAGACCACAAGAACAACCACAAAGAGTATTTTTTGTGTCTCTGCAGTAATTGTGTGTCTCTGTGGTCATTTTGTATCTCACTTTGACCATTTTCTGTCTCTTGTGGACATTTAGTGTGAATTTGTGGTTAGTTGTTGTTTTGTTGTCATTCTGTGCCTTTGTGGTCATTTTGTGTCTCTTTGTGTTGATTTTGTGTCTGTGTGGTAATTTTGTGTCTCTTTGTGGTCATTATCCATATTTTTGGACTGTGGGAGGAAGCCGGAGTACCCGGAGAAAACCCACGCATGCACAGGGAGAACATGCAAACTCCATGCAGAAAGATCCCAGGCCGGGATTTGAACCGGGGATCTTCTAGCTGCAAGGCCAAAGTGCTAACCACTACATTTAGTGTGAATTTGTGGTTGGTTGTTGTGTCGTTGTTGTCATTCTGTGCCTTTCTTGTCATTTTTTGTCTCTGTGTTTGTTCAGTGTCTCTTTTTGTTGATTTTGTGTCTGTGTGGTAATTTTGTCTCTCTTTGTGGTCATTTTGTGTTTAATTTTGACCATTTTCTGTCTGTTTGTGGACATTTAGTGTCTGTGGTTGGTTGTGTCGTCATTCTGTGCCTTTGTGGTCATTTTGTGTGTCTCTGTGCAAATTTTGCATCTCTTTTCATTTTGTGTCTCTTTGTGTTGATTTTGTGTCTCTTTGTGGTCATTTACTGTCTCATTTTGGTAATTTAATATAGCATGCAGGATATAGCAGTAAAGCAGTATGATTTTGGACTTCTTTCAAAGTTGTTTCACTGGAATCATGTTTTAATGAGTTGTTTTAAATACAGACATGTGAAATGAAAGAAAACATTCATTAAATCAATACTGCGTGTGTAATGTTGAACGAACAGGCGGCAGCAATACTATTTTTATTATTATTATAGTGTAAATTCAGCGACATTACGGATGAGCAGCACAAGAGCACCACAGTATGATTGGTTGATTTTTCATTTTGTTGTCTCAGATTGAGGATTTTGAGAGTTTCCTGGTCATTTTGTGTTACGGTGGGGGGTGGTTGAACCCAGGCGCAGACACAATAGACAGGCAAACAGGAGTTAAAGGAAATGGAGTTTTATCACCAAAATAAAAACTAAGAACTAGACAGAGGAGGCGAGCGAAAACCAAACAGTTGAACACAAACGAGCCACGGGGAAGTACTCACACTCAGGGGAACTAATAATGAAGGAGAAACCAGGCTGAGGTCCATCCAAAACTACTGAGTACAAGGGGGGAATCCACAAAAAGGGGGGAAGCAGAAAGGTCCAAAAAACTGATGTAGTCCAGAGAGGATTGGGTTTGTGGGGGACGGAGTCTGGGACAGCATGTGGGTCTGTCAAACAATGATCCAGCAGAGACTGAGGGGAAGAGCAGAGCTTAAGTGGCAGAGGAGGGGAGCAGGTGAGTGGAGTTGAGCTGATTGGTGCAGCTGACGCCTATAACAGCAATCAGCCAACAGAGTGAAGGCAGACAGAGGGCGAGCAACCGGGAGAGAGAGACAGGAGGAGAGGACGGCAGACAGAGGGAAACAGAGGTATGGGCGGGAGCTGGAGTGGGACCATCACATTTTGCTTCCTTTTGTGCTGATTTTTGCTTCATTTTGTGTCACATCTTGACTGTTTTACATTATTTGTGAGTATGATTGGTTGATTTTTCTCATTTTGTTGTCTCAGATTGTGAAGTTAAAAGGGAGAGCGTCCCCAAACACACCAACTGGTGGATGTAAAACACACTCCAGGCCTGAAGGGGCAACATCAGCACAGGAGTGGAACTAAAAAATGACAACCAGTGCTTCCACAGGGACACAATTTACCTGGGCACCGTCTCATCCAGCAGGCCTTAAAATGTTTGGTGATCAGTCAGTCTTCCTTTGATCCTGGTCATCATATGAAGTAAGACACAGCTGCTGTTTGGACCATGAGGACGCATCTGGTAGGACTAATTAAGAGAACTTGAAATGTTTTTGTATAAAGAAATTGAGGTTTAATTTAATGAATTTGGTTCACACTCAAGATTATTAAGTTGAAAGTCAATTTAAATTTATTTAGTAAATGTGTAAATTCAATTTCTTGGATTTAAAGAACACATGATGTTTGAAAATACTGTCATTTTTTCCAATTCATACTGAAGGTTATCAACCTGTCAACTTTCATTCCACCTTTAAACCAAAAGCAGCAAAAAACAAGGAAAGAAGACTGAGTTGTCCGTTTGTGAGCCTCATGGCCAAACAGGCTTTTTACAAGTTTGAGCAAAGCTGTGTCGAAACACATACAGAACTTGCCACAGACTAAGAATTTAGTGAGTTTCCTGGTGATTTTGCGTCTTTTTATGCTGATTGTTGATTCATTTTTTTTGGCACATCTTGACTGTTTTACATTATTTGTGAGTATGATTGGTTGATCATTTGTTTTGTCATTTTGTTGTCTGTGAGGATTTCTTGAGTTTCCTGGTCATTTTGCTTCATTTTTTTTAATCACATCCTGAGTGTTGCATTATTTGTGTGTGACTGAGTTTTGTCATTTTGTTGTCTCAGATTGAGGATTTAGTGAGTTTCCTGGCAATTTCGCATCTGTTTATGCTGATTTTTGCTTCATTTTGTGTCACATCTTGACTGTTGCATTATTTGTGAGTATGATTGGTTGAGTTTTGTCATTTCGTTGTCTCTCAGATTTCATGAGTTTCCTGGTGATTTTGCATGTTTTTATGCTGATTGTTGCTTCATTTTGTGTCACATCTTGACTGTTTTATATTTCCGTATTATTGCTTGATTTTTATCATTTTGTTGTCCAATATTGAGGCTTTAGTGAGTTTCCTGGTGATTTTGCAGCTTTCGATGCTCATTATTGCTTCATTTTGTGTCATATCTTGCCTGTTTTACATCGTTTGTCATCTTTTTTTTTTTTTTTTTTTGGTTGAAGTCATTTTGTTGTCTCACATTTAGGACTTAGTGAGTTTCCTGGTCACATGACTAGGACGATGTATACATATTTATTGCTATATACATTTTATTTTAATAGGATCTTCGTACATCTTAAGATAGTCCCATTTTAAACCTGGTTTACATCCTCCCCGCCTTAAACCAGGCACGTCCCGTTGCATTCTAAACTTAAACATGAATAGACGGCACAATAGATTCGGGAGAGGTGGAAACACTTAGGATATCGCACACATTTTGGAGCAATGTCTGAACTACAGATATAAGCGGGTTGCCAGGGGTGTTGTAATCTAGTCGTTTAGGTGGTGCTCTCTGACGAGTTGAGCGTCTAAGAGTAAAACCACTGTTAACTACATCCCTGGCAGTGGTGACTGGTGAGTTAACCAAGTCAGACTGAACTGGATCTTCAGGTAAGTCTTCATCCATCGAAACTACGGTAGGTATGTTTACGGGCTCATGTGAATTTACAGGTAAGTTGTTTGCGTTTGATTCATTTCCTTGAACCTCTTCATTTTCCTCCACACTTGATTCCGACTCATTGTTGCTCGTCTCCGGCTCAAGTTTGTCAAGAGGGACAGAAATGATGGAACAGGGGGTTGGAGAATGGATTTCGTCAGGTTCACTTCTGACAGACAGCAGGAACTGTGTTTTTTTTTTTTTTTTTTTTTCCCCTCCTTCTTCTCCACAGTGAAGCAGATAGCAGGTAAGTCAAGACTTAGGGGGACCACGTCCTCAGACTCTTCAGCAGCAGGTGAGTCGGTGTGGATATCGGGATCAGGATTAAGACGAGTGCGTGGTCGAGTTACAGGAGAATATCCACAGGGCACATCACTATTCTCATTGGCCGGAAGAAAGCCGGATGGAAGGAGGAGGTCTCTATGGAGAGTGCGTACAGGTCAATCTTTGCGCTCAGGCTTTCCTTTGTAAACTGGGAGATCTCCAGCTCTGCTGATCACAACAAAGCCATCGCTCACATTTATCCGAGTTTGTTTTCCTCTGAGGTGTACATTCCTCACAAGCACTTTGTCTCCCACTTCCAATGCTGATATGATTCGCTGGTCGAAGAGTGTTTTATTTCATTCAGCACATTTGAGAGTTCTTTTAAGCAATCTTGAAGCTCTCTTCAAGGTGTGACTTCAAATCTTGCACATACTGTGCATAGATTTTGTGCTTGTTTTCCTGCAGTGGGAGACCAAAAGCAAGGTCAACAAGCAGACGAGGCCATCGTCCAAACATTAGCTCATACGGGGCATAACCGGTAACCTCGTTCTTGGTGCAGTTATATGCATGAACTAATGGCTTCACATAGTCTTTCCATTTTGATTTGTGTTTTTCCTCCAGTGTTCCAAACATGCTAAAGAATGTATGATTAAATTGTTCCACTGGATTGCCTCTTGAGTGGTATAGTGTCGTATGGCTCTTTGAATACCTGCCACCTCACACAGCTCTTTAATTAGCCTTGACTCAAAATCCGGCCCCTGGTCAGTATGGATTCTCTCAGGGATGCCGTAGTAGACAACAAAACTGTCCCATAAACACTTTGCCACAGTTCTTTCTTTTTGGTTTGGCATTGGAATGGTCACTGCAAACTTGGTAAAGTGATCTGTTAGAACAAGTGTCTCTGGTGTTGAGTCAGGCTTGAGGCTCAGGAAATTGATACACAGCAGTTCAAGAGGACACGAAGGGATGATGCTAACCAGTGGAGCAGATTTATTGGGCAACGCCTTCCTCCAGACACAACGACTACAAGTCTCGATTTTTGTGTTCTAAATCCATGGCCATTTTGGGCCAGAAAAAGTCCCAATTTAAACCTGGGTTAGACGCATCTTGACTGTTTTACATTATTTGTGAGTATGATTGGTTGTTTTTTGTCATTTTGTTGTCTCAGATTGAGGATTTAGTTTGCTGGTGATTTTTGCATCTGTTTATGCTGATTGTTGCTTCATTTTGTGTTGCATCTTGACTGTTTCACATTATTTTCAAATGATTGGTTGACTTTTGTTTTCTGAGTATTTAGTGAGTTTCCTGGTCAGTTTGCTTCATTTTGTCACATCTTGACTGTTTTACAGTATTTGTCAGTGTTATTGCTTTATTTTTGTCATTCTGTCTCAGATTGAGGATTTGGTGAGTTTCCTGGTCATTTTGTCGCATCTTGACTGTTTCACATTTGAGTATGATTAGTTGATTCTATCTTGCAGTGTGCAATTGTATTTTTGTTTGAAATACTATGGCTTTTTTTTTGACAATTCATAATGTTTTTCAATTAATCTTTTTTTCAAAGTAACCTGCTCTATAGTGTTTTTCACGGCGTACTTCACATTATCATATGGTGTCTTCATGGCATGTTGGGGAAAAATGGCATTATGTCAACATACTAAGGTGTTAATTTTGGACAAAATTTATGATTTGTTTCAAAGGAAACTGCTCTATGGTGTTTTAACAGCCTACTTTAAATCATTTCATTTTGCAATGTGTTTGTATCCTTGTTCTACATACTGTTCTATGGCGTTTATTTTGGACAAAATTTATGATTTTTTTTTTCAAAGAAAACTGCTCTATAGTGTTTTTCACAGCCTACTTTACATTAGTTCATCTTGCAGTATGCGTTTATCTGGCAGTGTGTTTGTAATTTCCAGTGTGCGATTATGTGTTGCAGTGTGCGTGTTTGTCTTGCAGTGTGTTTATACTTTTGTTCGGTATAATACACTATGGTGTTTATTTTGTCCAAGATTCCTGATCATTCTTTTTTTCAAAGAAACCTGCTCTATAGTATTTCTGTCAGGCTAGCTGCTGCCAGGCCTAGATGGTGCCTCTCTCAGGGTGGCTCAGCAGTGCAGAAGCGACAACAGGTGTGCCTTATCAGCAATCCTCAGCTGGAACTAGGAGCAGGTGGAGATCATCTAATCAAGCACACCCTGCCTCAGTATAACCAGACGCCTCACAACTCTCAAGCGCCAGCTTGTGACACATCAGGTAGGAGCCTGAGTTGTCATTAAGCAAGTTTGTCTGAACCAACATTCTGTACTAATCTTCGCTGTTCTCGTCTCTTCTAGTTTTGGTTCCACCTGCTCCTAGTAGAGTCCTCTACGCCTGATTCTGGTCTCCACTTTGGTAAAAAGGGAAATCTCTCCAGGCCATTGTAAGTAAAGTTTATTTATATAGCACTTTTCACAGATATAAAAATCACAAAGTGCTTTACATTCAAAGAAAAGAAAAGAGACGTTAAAATAAGCCTCCATGATGTAAAGACACACACCCTTGGGTGTCTCCTCCATTCACCTATTGTCTGTTACCCCCCCACCACCTGGCCCTGCACTCTGGCTTCCTCCACTGTGAATCGTCCTGAGCATCAGTGAGAATTTGTGAGTTGGTTAGTTTGGCTGTAGTCTCTGCTCTTGTACAGAGCATCGTTCAGAGTATTCTTTATTTGTAGTATTCACTCGAACCTTGTGGTTATAGTAAATTGGTTCGTTTTATAGCAGTTAAGTGTCACCTACCGTGAATAGGAATTATTTGGTGTCATTTCTTTGTTGTTGTAGTTTCCAGCCACTAGTAGTCTGAGTGTTTGGAGCCCATTGTCTCCAGTTCAGTTTCCTGTGTAGTTGCCATCTTGGTTTGTAGTTTCTTGGAACAGCTGTAAAAAAGCAAATTGTGTTGCATTCAAAGACCGTCGGTTATTTCCTGAGCTAACCCAACATTGTAACTTTTTCACGGTCTACTATACATTATTTCATCATATGGCATGTTGGAAAAATGGCATTTTGACATACTATAGTGTTAATGTTGGACAAAATTCATGTTTTTTTTTGTTTCAAAGAAAGGTGCTCTATAGTGTTAACAGCCGACTTTACATTATTGAATTTTGCAGTGTTTATCTTGCAGTGTGTTTTGCACTGTACATTAATCTTTGGCAGTATACATTTATTTGTTCGAAATACTATACTATGGCGTTTATTTTGAACAAAGTTCATTATCACTTTTTTCTAAAGAAAACTGCTCTAGAGTGTTTTTCACAGCCTACTTTACCTTATTTAATATTGCACTGTGTTTGTATTGCACTGTGTGTTTGTATTGCAGTGTGTTCTTTGCACTGTGCGTTAATCTGTCGCAGTGTACATTTATTTGTTTGAAATACTATACCATGGTATGTACTTCTGCCAAAACTCATTATCACTTTTTCCAAAGAAAACTACCCTACAGAGTTTTACACGGCCTACTTTACATTATTTCATCTTGCAGTGTTTGTATTTTTGTTCGGCATGCTATACTATGGCGTTAATATTGGACAAAATTCATGATCACTTATTTCAAAGAAACCTGCTGTACAGTGTTTCTAACAGCCTACTTGACATTATTTCATTTTAGTGTGTCTTGCAGTGTGTTTGTATCTTTGTTTGACAAACTACACTGGTGTGTGTGTTTAGGACAAAATTCATTTTTTTCAAAGAAAATTGCTCTGTACAGTTTTTCACGGTGTACTTTACATTATCATACAGTGTCTTTATGGCATGCTGGGAAAAATGGCGTTATTTCGACATACTATGGTGTTAATTTTGGACAATATTTGATTTTTTTTTGTTTCAAAGAAAACTACTCTCTTTTTCAACAGTCTACTTTACATTTCATTTTACAGTGCGCGTTTGTATCTTGCAGTGTGCTTTCATCTTGCACTGAGTTTATCTTGCAGTGTGTGCGTTTGTATCTTGCAGTGTCTGTATTTTTGTTCAACGAACTATAGTGTATTTTGGACAAAATTCATGACTTGATTTTTCAAAGAAAACTGCTGTAGTGTTTAACAGCCTACTGTACAGCATTTCATCTTGCAGTGTGTGCATTTGTATCTTTATTCGACATACTATGGCGTTCATTTAGGACAAAATTCATGATCCTTTCAAAGAAAACTGCTCTATGGTGTTTCTCAGTGTAACTTGCATTATTTCATCTTGCAGTGTGGGTTTGTATCTTGCACTGTTTGTATCTTGCAGTGTGCATGTGTATTTTTGTTTGACGTACTGTACAATACCATTTATTTTGGACAACATTCATGATTTTTCCCCCCCCCCCCCCCAATGAAAACTGCTATAGTTTTTCACAACCTACTTTACGTTAGTGCATCTGGCAGTGTGCGAGTGCATCTGGCAGTGTGCGTTTGCATCTGGCAGTGTGCGTTTGCATCTGGCAGTGTGCGTTTGCATTTTTGTTAGACATACTATGGTGTTTAATTTGGACAATATTCATGATCCTTTTGTTCCTAAGGAAACTGCTCCATAGTGTTTTTCAGTGTACTTTACATTATATGGTATGTTTTTATAGCATGTTTGAAAAAATGGCATTTCAACATAGTATGGTGTTAATTTTGGACAAAATTTGTGAATTTCTTGTTTCAATGAAAACTGCTCTATAGTGTTAAAAGTGTACTTTATATTATTTCATTTTGCAGTGTGCATTTTTGTTCGACATACTATACTATGGCGTTTATTTTGGACAAAACTCATGAGCCTTACGTTTCAAAGAAAACTGCTAAATAGTGTTTAACAGTTGACTTTACTACATTTCATTTGGAAGTGTGCGTCTGTATTTGCCAGTGTGCGTCTGTATTTGCCAGTGTGCGTCTGTATTTGCCAGTGTGCGTCTGTATTTGCCAGTGTGCGTCTGCATCTTGCAGTGTGCGTCTGCATCTTGCAGTGTGCGTCTGCATCTTGCAGTGTGCGTCTGCATCTTTGTTTGACAAACTGTACTATGGTGTTTAATTTGGACAAAATTCATGATCCTTTCTTTCCCCCCCCAAAGGAAACTGCTCTATAGTATCTCACAGCCCACTTTACATTATTTCATCGTGCAGTGTGCGTTTGCATCGTGCAGTGTGCTTGTGTTTTGCAGTGTGCATTTGCATGGTTGATCGACAAACTATACTATCGTGTTTATTTTGGACAAAATTCTTTTTTCAAAGAAACTTGCTCTAGTGTTTTTCACAGCCTACTTGACATTTCATCTTGCAGTGTGCTTTTATATTTGTGTTTGACATACTATGGTGTTAAATTTGGACAAAATTCACCATTTCTTTTTCCTCCAAAGATGACTGCTCTAGTGTTTGTCACACTGTACATTACATTATCATATGGTGTCTTTTTGGCATGTTGGGGAAAAATGGCATTATTTTGACAGTATGGTGTTAATTATGGACAAAATTCATGATGACGTTTTGTTACACAGAGAACTGCTCTACTTTTTGAAAGTATACTTAACATTATTTCATTTTTGCAGTTTGTATTTGTGCTTGACATACTGTACTATGGTGTTTATTTTGAATAAAATTTCATGACTTTTTGTCAAAGAAAACTGAGTGTCTGTTTTTCACAACTACTTTCCATTGTTTCATCTTGGAATTTGTTTTGCAGTGTGTGATGACATTGTTCCTCAACATACTACACTATGCCATTTATTTTGAACAAAATTCATGATCCTTTTTTTCCCCCCCAAAGAAAACTGCTTTACTGTTTTTCACAGCCTTATTAACATTATTTTGTTTTCCAGTATGCATTTGTATCTTGCCGTGTGCATTTGTATCGTAGTTTGACAAACTACAGCCATGGCCTTAAGTTTAGACTCAAGTACCAGGATGCTTGTGAATCTTAAATTGTCACTAAAAATATAAATAGTCATAGCCATCAACCAAAATGAAATTCATTTTGGTATGACTGGTATAGGGGTTATAACTGGTATTTATATTGTGAGCGACAATTTTCTAAGATTCACAAGCATCATGGCACTTGTATCCAAACTTAAGGCCATGGCTGTATTACAGCATTTACTGTGGACAAATTGATGGTGGGGTCTAGGGTTAAGTGTGGTAGCTGGGGGGAGGGGGTCTAGGGTTAAGTGTGGTAGCTGGGGGGAGGGGGTCTAGGGTTAAGTGTGGTAGCTGGGGGGAGGGGGTCTAGGGTTAAGTGTGGTAGCTGGGGGGAGGGGGTCTAGGGTTAAGTGTGGTAGCTGGGGGGAGGGGGTCTAGGGTTAAGTGTGGTAGCTGGGGGAGGGGGTCTAGGGTTAAGTGTGGTAGCTGGGGGGAGGGGGTCTAGGGTTAAGTGTGGTAGCTGGGGGGAGGGGGTCTAGGGTTAAGTGTGGTAGCTGGGGGGAGGGGGTCTAGGGTTAAGTGTGGTAGCTGGGGGGAGGGGGTCTAGGGTTAAGTGTGGTAGCTGGGGGGAGGGGTCTAGGGTTAAGTGTGGTAGCTGGGGGGAGGGGGTCTAGGGTTAAGTGTGGTAGCTGGGGGGAGGGGGTCTAGGGTTAAGTGTGGTAGCTGGGGGGAGGGGGTCTAGGGTTAAGTGTGGTAGCTGGGGGGAGGGGGTCTAGGGTTAAGTGTGGTAGCTGGGGGGAGGGGGTCTAGGGTTAAGTGTGGTAGCTGGGGGGAGGGGGTCTAGGGTTAAGTGTGGTAGCTGGGGGGAGGGGGTCTAGGGTTAAGTGTGGTAGCTGGGGGGAGGGGGTCTAGGGTTAAGTGTGGTAGCTGGGGGGAGGGGTCTAGGGTTAAGTGTGGTAGCTGGGGGGAGGGGGTCTAGGGTTAAGTGTGGTAGCTGGGGGGAGGGGGTCT